>NC_056747.1:1309254836-1309364836 GCF_019279795.1 Protopterus annectens
GCTTTGACTCCTGTTACAGTCGCGCATCGTATGTCCACTCACTGAGGAGATGTCAGTACTACTTTGTGGGTACTGCTGTACATACGCCTATGGTTCCTGTACTGTATGCCTCGCATGTTATTACACTCCGCCTGTGACATGTCACCTACATACACATTGTACAGTGGCACACACATTACACACACACAGCGGAACACACGACAACCTCACCTCACACATACACATATTGCCGCCATGGCTCTCAACCTTCTATTTCCAAAATGAGGAACACACACATTAGTAATGTGGAACAAATGGGCATAATGTGGAACACATACTAATGGCATAGTAACAACTTCAGCTAAGTAGGTCATAGGATGGTTAAAATATGCTGATTTACTTACAATGAAGAACCTTTAATGAATTGCTATGATTAATTTCTATTTACCAGGATGTCATTTAAATACATTCCTAACAATGGATGTTTGACAGACATTTTCAATGTGGAACTTTGAGGAACTGCGAGGAACATGAACTGTTTTAGACCCCAAATGAGGTACGTTCCTCATAATGACGTACACTTCACTGGTATGCTTGCCGCCGCACCGGCGGTTGCACACAATACCTCGTTGCGCGCCGCGGCGGCGTGTATCTCCGCACTCATATCCTATGGATATGACACGCATATCCGTTACTGTACCGTGGACTGGTGATCATCCCGACACGCGGATATGTATTGATGCAGGTTGACATTTCCATGGCTGGCGTTACCTGCTCTGCCCACCCTCCCGGATGATCGGGTTGTCGGTCACTATGTTTACTATGTAGAGATTTCGCATCTTACTTATCTGTGAACTTGCATCCCTGGGTTCCATATTAACCTGTTGTACTTTATATCTGTGTATGCGTACATATATTTCTACATGTGTACTGATATCTATTTCGTATCTGTGTATGCACATAAGTACATATGTGGTCGACTTGGCGATAGTGGCAGCATGGCTACGCCGTGTGCTGTAGAACCGCGCGGTGAGGTGTTAGCGTTCCATGCTCTGCTGGCTATTGGGTGTGCAGTGTTTGGGCGGTGCCTTTGTTGGAGTCACACATAGGTCCGGCCATACGGTACACATTACGGGCGGACATGTTTGTGTGGCGTCCATTTCACTGTGTGTGCAGGTAAGGAGGTGTCAGTCCATGGGGCCTACACTGTCAAAGTATGTGCTATGCGTTCCCTCTTTGCCAGGGCGTAGGCATATTGGGTACGCCTCCGTCTACCTACTGGGGCTGGCACAGCGTGTTCATGGCGCTGAACGCCCTGTGCTTGCCTTGGCAGTTGTGGCAGGCTTGGTGGCCCTACACCATTATGTCCCTGCAGCAGCTGTTTCCGCAGAATCATATTGTGTAGCATACAACATACTATGAATATGTGGGCACATGTGCCTGGAGAGTACTGCAAGGCTCCACCGGATGTATCCAAGCACCGGAACCGTGATTTCAACATCCCAAACACACGCTCTATGATTATTCTGGTTTGTGCGTGTGCATCATTATGGCATTCTTGCATGTGTGTGTGTGCATTTCTGATGGGTGTCATCAGCCACGGCTCCAGTGCATAGCCAGCATCCCCCACAAGGTGACCTTGTGTGATGTCCCCCCTGGCGAATACCTGATACAGCTGTGAGGCATGCCAGATATGGGAGTCGTGGAAGCTTCCAGGGCTGCCAGCACACACATCCATGATAATGCCCTGCGCATTGCACACGACCTGGCAATTGATGGAGGGGTATCCCTTGCGGTTTATGTAGCGTCTACCCTGCTCCCCGGGCGGTGACTTGATTTCTATGTGCGTACAGTCGATCGCACCCAGTACCTCCGGGTATTGTGCCACACGGTGGAAGCGGCGCATAATGCTAGCCAACTCCTCCTGAGATCTGGGGAAGTTTATATACTCATGGGCATGTCGTAACATGGCATCCAGGAACTGGTGTAGTACCCTAGATGCTGATGCCTGTGAGATACCCATTATATCCCGGTTGGCCTTTGAAAGGTACCTGTAGCCAGTATTCGCAAGCTCACACATACCTTTGTGTCCACTGGGATGGGCTCCCTCTGTTGTCTCTTGTTCTCAGGCGTGGCGGCACAGCTCCACTATTTGCTGTAACGTGTCCCTGTCCACCCTGTAGCGCTCTACTATCTCCAGGTCTTGCAGCCCTGGTAGGTCACCCTTGGTCTGAACACTCTCCTTCTCCTGTGAGGCCTCCGGTAGTTGTCGGCACCGTCCTCCGCAACTCCGTCTGTCTCTGCCACATACCTATGCATCACGGCCACGGCGGCACCCACCATATACATATTAAAAGTTCCCCGTGTGTTTACACCCTACGGTGCGGCGTTTGGGAAATCGCGCTGTGTGTTGTGTGCATTCACACTTTATACTGTTGTGCTGTATACCCGGTGATGTCATTGGGTGTGTCTGTGCAGCCGTATCCATGGATTATTTTCGGTGTTTTACGGTTGCAACTGCAACGGCATTGCCTTTAGTGTTACATTACAGTTGCTTGCATTGGCTTAGCTTTGCATCTTACATTGCTGCATCCTGCAGGCACATGGCATATGATGCATTTTATCTGCAGCCGCGGTTATGCTACCTCTGTACTTGGCTGTGCTATTTCGGTTCTTTGTTCTTTGCATTTCTACTACATCCCCTACTATCTTTGCATTCATATGCCTCCCCTTTCCCGTTATGCAGGAGTCTGCATACAGAGTTGTCGGCTGCCGCCGTTTGCCCTTCCTGGATTGATTGGTGTTGATTGCTCATTACGGCTCCAATTACACTGCTTCCGCATTTCCTCATATTCTCCGCATTACCTTCCTATATCCGTGGTTGTTGACGGGAGGCCGTCACATGACTGGGTTGGGGAACATAGTCATCCTCGTGCACATGCATCTGTGCGCGCATTATGTACTCTCAGCGCATCTATTTCCTCACACGCCGGTCCTGCTGCTGTGATGTGCATTGTACAGCCCAGGTTTGCTGGCCTCCAATATGCTTCCTCCTACAGTGGCACACCCTCTGCGATTGACATGTATCTCGTGTAGGCCACTCCTCGGTGTAGTACCGCTGCCGTTTGCTCCATCCTTACACCGGCGCCAGCTTTGCGATTCACTATTATCTGCCTCATTTGCATGGCATTGACTGCTAATACATGGTTACGGCGAACACTGCCACCACTCCTTGACAACCCTTGCGCTGGGGTTGGGCTTCCCATACATACTATGGTGTGTGGTGGCTGTACAGCTGATGTGTATTATACAGCTCTTTTAGGACATTGTCATATTATTTCATTGCTTTGCACCTTCTGTACACATATCCGGGGGTTCTGCTGTGGTTTCTACGTACATGACATTTTTGTCATTATTTACAGTTTGTGCATGTTTTCTTTGGACATTCTCGGTGCCTTTCGCCTTTGGCATATTGCACCTGTATGATACCTGACGTTGACAGCCTTCCGTTACTCCTTGGTCATGTTTGGGTAAATGTAAACCGTTTTTTTTCGGTTTACATTGCCGTGCCCTTATGCTACGCATGCCCCACTTCGTGAATCGCTATTTCCTTCATTTGCATGGTGCAATACTGCACACAGTGTGATTAGCATACCTACGCCGGGGGCGGCGCAGGTCCGGCGCACGCCGGTAGTGCACGTGGGATTGCTTCATACCTGAATCGCTCGGTGGCCATATTTGGCTTTATAACGCCGACGCTATGCTGACGCCTGGCGCAAGGTTCATGAATCCCGGGGTTTGTCTTTGCAGGAATAAAGTGATTATGTGAAGCAACATTATTTTAATGTATGTCAATTGTTTGTTTGGGACAAGGGTGAAATATATTACACAGTCATACACTTTTTATTACAATCAGGCATTTGGATTGTGTATGATCAAAGTGGCTATAATTGTTTGGTAAGAGTTACCTGGATGAAGGAATCTAACCCTGTTTTCACTTGCTCAGTCTGATGTTCAACTCCTGAAAAAAAAAAAAGAATAAATGCAACATAGAGTACGCAGACCTTCAATAATTCTGCGAGCTGGTGGCCAACCACACACCAAGGCTGTATAAGTCCATTTTCATATGGGGTTAGTAAGTGGCTCTGCCCTAAACACCACCTGGTCTAAAATGAGCCCTGCTCATAGGTGTGCAAAGAAGGTGACTGTACTTGTGTGTGTGTGTGTGGGGGGGGGGGCGCTGGAGATGATGCCATTATTTCTTTAACACTCCTCCCAAACCTCAGCATTCATTATATCTTGTGTTGGACTGGGAGCAGTGTGGTAATTATTTCTTTAACGCTCCTCCCAAACCTTAGCATTCATTATATCTTGTGTTGGACTGGGAACAGTGCGGTCATTATTTATTTAACACTCCTCCCAAACCTTAGCATTCATTATATTTTGCATTGGACTGGGGACAGTGTGGTCATTATTTCTTTAACACTCCTCCCAAACCTTAGCATTCATTATATCTTGTGTTGGACTGGGAACAGTGCGGTCATTATTTAATTAACACTCCTCCCAAACCTTAGCATTCATTATATTTTGCGTTGGACTGGGGACAGTGTGGTCATTATTTATTTAACACTCCTCCCAAACCTTAGCATTCATTATATCTTGTGTTGGACTGAGGACAGTGTGTGGTCATTATTTCTTTAACACTCTTCCCAAATCTCAGCATTCATTATATATTTTGTTGGACTGGGGACAGTGTGGTCATTATTTCTTTAACACTCCTCCCAAACCTTAGCATTCATTATATTTTGAGTTGGACCGGGAACAGTGTGGTCATTTCTTTAACACTCCTCCCAAACCTTAGCATTCATTATATCTTGTGTTGGACTGGGGACAATGTGGTCATTATTTCTTTAACACTCCTCCCAAACCTTAGCATTCATTATATCTTATGTTAGACTGGGGACAGTGTGGTCATTATTTCTTTAACACTCCTCCCAAACCTTAGCATTCATTATATCTTGTGTTGAACTGGGTAGAGTGTGGTCATTATTTCTTTAACACTCCTCCCAAACCTTAGCATTCATTATATCTTGTGTTGGACTGGGGACAGTGTGGTCATTATTTCTTTAACAGTCCTCCCAAACCTCAGCATTCATTATATCATGTGTTGGACTAGGGACAGTTTGATCATTATTTCTTTAACACTCCTCCCAAACCTTAGCATTCATTATATCTTGTGTTGGACTGGGGACAGTGTGGTCATTATTTCTTTAACTCTCCTCCCAAACCTTAGCATTCATTATATCTTGTGTTGGACTGGGGACAGTGTGGTCATTATTTCTTTAACTCTCCTCCCAAACCTTAGCACTCATTATATCTTGTGTTGGACTGGGGACAGTGTGGTCATTATTTCTTTAACAGTCCTCCCAAACCTTAGCATTCATTATATCATGTGTTGGACTAGGGACAGTTTGATCATTATTTCTTTAACACTCCTCCCAAACCTTAGCATTCATTATATCTTGTGTTGGACTGGGGACAGTGTGGTCGTTATTTCTTTAACTCTCCTCCCAAACCTTAGCATTCATTATATCTTGTGTTGGACTGTGGACAATGTGTTCATTATTTCTTTAACACTCCTCCCAAACCTTAGCATTCATTATATCTTGTGTTGGACCAGGAACAGTGTGGTCATTATTTCTTTAACACTCTTCCCAAACCTTAGCATTCATTCTACCTTATGTTGGACTGGGGACAATGTGGTCATTATTTCTTTAACACCCCTCCAAAATCTTGGCATTCATTATATCTTGTGTTGGACTGGGGACAATGTGGTCATTATTTCTTTAACACTCCTCCCAAACCTTAGCATTCATTATATCTTGTGTTGGACTGGGAACAGTGTGGTCATTATTTCTTTAACACTCCTCCCAAACCTTAGCATTCATTATATCTTGTGTTGGACCGGGAACAGTGTGGTCATTATTTCTTTAACACTCCTCCTAAACCTTAGCATTCATTATATCTTGTGTTGGACTAGGGACAGTGTGGTCATTATTTCTTTAACACCCCTCCCAAACCTCAGCATTCATTATGTCTTGTGTTGGACTGGGGACAATGCGGTCATTATTTCTTTAACACTCCTCCGAAACCTTAGCATTCATTATATCTTGTGCTGGACTGGGGACAATGCGGTCATTATTTCTTTAACACTCCTCCCAAACCTTGACATTCATTATATCTTGTGTTGAACTGGGGACAATGTGGTCATTATTTCTTTAACACCCCTCCAAAACCTTAGCATTAATTATATCTTGTGTTGGACTGGGAACAGTGTGGACATTATTTCTTTAACTTTCCTCACACATTTCAGAGAGGTGTATGGAAGATCACTGTAACTTGTACAGGGGGACTGTACTGTTTCTACAAGTAATAAGTTGTAAACATTACTGTTATGTTTATTTTTTTTTCATTTGTCTCACAGTCAAACATCTGATGCATATACAGGTGGCAGACTTTTGGAAGAGAGTAAATAAACATGATATGTATGTATGACTGTTAGCAAATATGTTATGTTCTTTTTGTGTTTTCAAGTTTATCTCAGTCTGATATCAGATTTGTACACAGAAGTTGGCTGTCTTTTGCAGGGTAGGGGTGATGAGGCATGTTGTATATAAATACAACAGCAGCAACTCGAAATATGGCTGCAGGGATTAATGCCTTAATTTTAATCCCAATTTAAAATTAGAGGTACATGCACAGAAAGTGACTACCTATTTTGTGGTGGAGGCAAGTACATTTCCCAGATGTGGTTATGTATCCTCACAAGTATTTGTTTCTCATTTTTTATTTTTTTACAAGAAACATGTTCATTAAATTATCATATAGGTTCATAGGTTGATACTAGGCTATCTGCCCTAGGGCATTTACAAGCCTAGCCAGAGTGCATTTGGCTTTCGCCACCCTTCTTAGATTAGTTGACTGTGCCTCTGTATAGTAGGTCACAGAAGATAGCCCATTTAAGGTTAGTTTACCATGCCTCTGTCTAGCAGTGACACAGAAGAGATCCCAGGGGTAAATTTACCATCTCCCATCCAAACATCAAGATTCTTCTTGAAGAGGGTCATTGAGGGGCTCTGTCTGACATGGATTGGGATTTTGTTCCAGAGTGAGGGGAGCCTCTGGGATATGAATCTGTCCCTCCAGCATGTTCTATTTATTTCTGTGCTGAGGTTTAAGTCACTGGAGCATGTAGTTCTGATGGATTTGGATTTCTTGAGGTGGAGCATGTCCATTAATTCTGGGTTGGACATGGCTTTATACGTCAGGCACAGATTGCCTCTGAGTAGGTGGTAAGCAACTGAGTAGAGCTGGACTTTCTTTAGCCTAACTGCGTAGGTCATCTGTTTGAGTCCCTTGATCCTCTTGGTGAGGTACTTTTGGGGTCTTTCTAGTTGTAGCAGGTGTCAGGTAAGGTACATCCCAAATGGGGCATTGTATTCGATTATGGGCCTGATGAGTGATGAGTAGAGGGGCACAATGACCTCTCTTGATCTAGATGTGAACCCCTTCGTGATAAGGTGGGCTATATAGAATGTCTTTCTAACCACTTTGGCAAAGTGATTGTCAAAGGAGAGATTGCAATCTACTTGGGTCCCCAAATCCCTAATTACTTCTTCCGTACTTAATGGATTAGCACCTATGTGGTAATTTGTGGGCACTTTGTTTTTCCCAAAGGGGATAACTATGCACTTTTTGGCATTTAGCTTTAGGCCATGGCTCTGGCACCAGTTATCCGTCTCTGTAAGACCTTTTTGGAGGATGCTTGTGTCAGCCGGCGAGTCAGTTATGGCCCCCAGTTTGCAGTCATCTGCAAACTTTGTCAGCCATAGTCCTCCTGTGTTAGCCTGTACCTCAGAGAAATATATACCGAACAAGAGAGGTCCCAGGACTGAGCCTTGTGAGACGCCACTTGTAACTGGTTTAGAGTCTGACATGGCACCTGCAATTCTGACCATGTGGGTTCTATCCCTAAGCCAGTTTGCAACCCATCTTGTGACATAGGGGTTGATATTTAAGCTGGTGAGCTTATTTATGATGCCCGAGTGGGGTATTGTGTCGAAGGCTTTTGCAAGGTCAAGGTAGGCTGTGTGGACTACCTTCCCTTCGTCTATGGCCTTGGTGACTGTTTCAAAGAAATTGATCAGGTTCAAGAGGCAAGATCTGCCCTTAACAAAGCCGAATTGGATAGGATCCAGTGTTTGGAGGTTCCCAATGTCTTTGTTTATGAGTTCCATGATGATACGCTCCATAGCTTTGCAGACCAGTCTAGTTAGGCTTATTGGGCGATAGTTTCCGGGGTCCGTTGTGGCACCACCTTTATGGAGTGGGACCACTGTTGCTGTACACCATTCATTGGGTACATATCCTGTTGTAAGGCTGAGACTGAACAGTGATTTTAAGTGAGGGTTCAGTTCTTCTTGGAGCTCATGTAAAATGCAGCCCGGGACACCGTCCGGTCCCATTGATGCTGTGTTTCTTGCTTTGGAGAGGGCAGCTCTTACCTGTGCATCTGTGATGTCAGGGAGGCTACACTCTGTTGGGATAGTCATTTGCTCATTTTGGGGGGGGGGGGAGTTTGCACTGAACCTGTCTGCCAGGATGTTGGCAATGTCTGGGGGTTCAGTGTATTTTTTGTCATTTTGCACTAACTCAGAGCATATCTGGGAGTTTCCACCCAGGTTTCTGACATAACTAAAGAAAGCCTTGTGCTTATCTTTAGCATCTTGTGCAATTTTTCTTTCGAAGCTAGCCTTAGATGATTTTATGAGGGATCGTAGTTTCTTGCTAGTACTGATCAGAGTTGCCTTACCTTTCAGGGATTTTGCTCTATCATGTAGTAGCTTCCTCCTTCTGTTGTACAGCTTATTTATGGCTGGGGTCCACCAGACAGGTCTCCTGCCTTTGGAGGAGTGTGTCTTGGTTTTATTTGGGATAGCACGATCCATGCATTCCTGTAGGTATCCATAGAATGCGTTTGTAAAGGATTCTGCGGTTTGGGTCATATTTTCCACTGGCCCTGGCGCTTTGAAGGATTCCACCTCGGTTTTGAGAAGTGGGAAGTTTGCTTTTGAGAAGTTTTTGACCGTGGTTTCCTTTGCTGGGGGTGGGGACGGGATATGGATGTCCATAGTGATTAATTTATGGTCAGATCTTACCAATGAGGGGTATACCTCTGGTATGGAATATAGAGTCCCCATGTTGGTGATGATCAGGCCCAATATGTTTTCCCCTCTTGTGGGAGTGGTGACCAGTTGTTCCATAGCATTTGAGTTTTTAAATTCTAGGAACCATTGGGCTAGGTTGTTGGAGCTTGAGTAGTGCTCCCAGTCTATGTTTGGGTAGTTAAAGTCACCCAATATAATGATGTTTGGAGAGACCTTCATTTTCTCCTGTGTCTTGAGGAAAGCCGAGTGGGGTTCCTGAGTTTGGGAGGGTGGTCTGTAGCAGGCTACAAACTGGAAAGCAGTTTTGCCCACTGTTAGTTGCACATGGATGGTCCCCGATGCTTCGTGCAGTGCCACTAGCCTGGAGGTATGGGTATCTTTGATGAATATGGATACTCCCCCTCCTCTTGTGGTTCAGTCCAAGTTTTGGGGCCGAAAAGCATGGTATGAGGTATAACCTGGTAGTACTGGGGTGATCTCGGGAGCCTTAAACCAGGTTTCTGTTACTGCACAGATATCGATATTCTCTATACTGAGGAGAGCCTCGACTGCGTGCATCTTGAGGTTTAGACTTCTGGCATTGAGCAGCATTACCCTTAGTTTCCTTTTCCTTGTGTTGTCTATGGAGGTGGGTTTGTCTTTTGAGCCTAGCCTAAAAAAGGCACTATGGGGGTGGCAAGAGCCTTAGCCAGTATTCAAAAGCCCAGGGGTGACAGGTGCAAGCCGTCCCTAGCGAAGCAACGTGGCTTGTCAAGCATGTCATCCCAGGCTGACAGACACTGGATCCCCTTTGAGTGACACCAATACTTTAGCCAATTGTTGAAATTGATCATTTTGTCTTTATACTGTGGCATCATTCTTGGTGAGGGTAAGATGCTACTCAAGATCAGGGTCATACCGGCCTGGGCCACATGATCAGAGAGCTCCTCCATGTCTCTTTTCATGTAATCCAGGGAGGTACGTCTCAGGTCATTCACACCAGCATGGACAATGACGGAGTCATATTTGTACTTGCTTTGGAGTGGCCTGAGTGCTTGTGTTATGTGGCGGATCCTGGCACCCGACAGGCAGCTTACAGTGACATTCTCCTTGTTCAGCCTGGTGAGAGGGATGTCAGTGTGTCTGACAATAGAGTCACCTATTACAAGTGTATTAGGTGTGTTGTTTAGCCTTAAGGGCTGTGACTGTGTGGCACACTGACTTTGTGAACTATGTGAAACGAGGGAATTGTTGTGGGGTAGCAGTTGCTTGGATGTCTGCTTTGGAGGTCTCTGTTGCTTGGGGAGATTTTTTATTTAGAGCCTCCGAGTATGTTTTTGTGTGTTTATGTGTTTGGTTTGCTGTTGCCATAGGTCTGTGTGAGACTGGATTTGTGGTGTGTGTGATTACCTTCTCCTCCAGACTGACCATGCCAGTACTATGTTGAGAGAGCTCAGCCTCCAGTTTGGCTATATAGTTGCATCTCTCACATATATTTTAGCTTGTTGGGAAGAGGAGAGGGTGGTCTGTGTACATAAGGCAGTTGTAACATTGCCTCAAGATTCCCATATTCACCAGCTGGACTGGAGAGTAAACCCGAAACTGACTTTTGGACATGCCAGAATAGTATAAGGAATTACTTTTTGACTTGATCAAAAAGGACCAATAGGGAGCCAAGTACTTAAAGGGAGTATAAGAGGGTGTAGTGCTTTAGTTTATTAGTGCTTACTTATAAGACACTTATCCTAGCTACTGCTGAGTTTTAGAAGGAAAATAGAGTGCTTATTTTGAGATTTGGAACAGTTCTAAGGGAAAAAGTGAAGAGCAGACTTTGTGGAGCCGGGAATAGTTTAAACCTGATTAAGCGGCGCTGCCCAATGCTGCGCTATGCGCAACAACGCGCAAAACAGGGTTTTAAGAGAGGGGGATCAAGGAGTTTGGAATTGACCCAAAATGGCCAATAAAACTACAGTTTCTAGGCAGTAACCACTCCCACAAGAGCAGGCAGGCTGTTCAGTGTTTACCACTGCCACTGATGAACACAGAGACTTCCCTTTAGCCCAAGCAAGCAATGGCCTCCAAGAAACTTACACAGTTCAGAACATCAAATCTGTAACTGAACTTTTTTTTAAATTTCAGAAAGTGGGAAAAAAGCAAGATTTTTTTTTTTTTGTTTTGTTTTGTTTAAAAACTGCAGAGATACACATGTAGGAACAAGTTTGAACAGTGCAATAAATGACCCCACACTTGAGTGCTAGGCCAGAGACAGGTAAAATGCAAGTTTTAAGAAAAAAATGATTTTAAAATAAGTGCAACACAGGAAATGCAGTAAACAGGCTCTAGATGTGCTCTAAATACAGTTCCTAATACAGATATCAAGTTTAGCAAGCTGGGAAACATCAAAAAGTAGGCGGCAATGCATAAATCTTAACAAATAATCTGAAGAAAAATACTTACAATCTCAAAAGTGGCTCCTTTCTTCTCTCAGCGTTTTCTCCTCTTGGTGGATGCTTCACCAATAGCCAACAAGTCTGTGACACATATAATTTTATATTTATATAAATGAAAATAAATCATAGCTACATAATCTCAGTTGCAAACAGTATACCTTACAAACCTTGCCAACACAACTGTAGCTGCAAACATTATACATCACTTTTAATATATCCAGTCATTGTCAGTCAGCCATTACATAGTTCATTCAGATCATGCCTTCTTTTTAAACATCATTCCTCCTCTGCATGTAGCGATGCTACATTTCCCATTTTCTTCTGTGTAAATTTTATTGTGAACTGGTGTTTGGTCAGCTCTGAATATTAATAGTTGGATGCAACTCATTTCTTTCTTGAAATAAAAAAGTAGGATTGAGTTTGTGTCAACTGTTTTTTTAATATGCACCAGGATGTGCAGTACCAATTGCTGTCCCCTGTGTGACATGGGCCAAGACAAGGATGCATGGATTCAGGATGACTGCCCAACACATAAAGGGCAGTTTATTCAAAGAATTATTATGATTTATTTATTTTTATGTGTTGTGATATGAGAGATTTAAAGACAGGCAGTGTAACTTACATTGGGAAGCTTCTTAACCCTGCACCCCCCCCCCCCCCGGTAGAACCACAAGTTAAGATAAAATTATTTACAAGAGCCTCCTTGGTTGAAATGGGTAGTCATCTCAGTGGTTGTTTACTTTTTAGGAAACTTTACTTTAGAAAGAATTACACAGAGAAATCACCCCACCAGAAAAGACTCATAACTGACAGCCAGTCAGGATGTGAATTAAGTCGGTACCACCTACACCTGCGTAAACTACAACAGTGAGTCCTAGTGTAAACTTCTTTTCCATACACCTGATTTTTGTTCAGGTCATCATTGGATTAATAAGTTGGGAAAAAAACTCTAAAATGCACTTCAAAAATTTGTAACCCTATGTCTTCTAGGTGCCTAACAGCCCCTAGACCTCCAGTTTTTAATACAGGGTGTACTTGGTCATTTAGGGTTTGTTGAAAAAATGCAGGAAAGAGGAAAGTTGAAGATGAAGAACAAATTTCTCTCTGTAATTATGGTGTTTCATTCAGGCCATCATGGAAGGAAAAGGCTGTTATAAAAATTCTTAAAATACATCTCAGAATCTTGATTAGTTGGGATGTGCTGAAAGAAAGGAGGAAAAAATTTTGAAGAAAAAGGCTAAATTTGTTTCTTTCATCATGGTTTTTATTCGGGCAATCACTGGATGAAAAAGGTTGTTTAAAAACTCTGAAATACACCTCAGAGCATCTAGAAAACCGTATTGCTTAATGAAGTTGTTATCTATACAGTGATCAGAGTGCAGTCTTGCTTAGATAAAATTTGTTGAATAAATTAATGAATGAATTACTGTCGGAAAAAAAAAACTGAGGAGAAATAAAAACAGAGAAAAAAGTAATCTGGATAGTCTGAGTAGGCTAGGATGGGTTGGGCAGCTGGGGTTGGGCACCAAAGAGCCTTTTCTCCTAGGGCACCAGTTTACTGAAGGCTGACCCTGGTCAAACTGCCTTAATTATATAAAGAAACAATGTATTTAAAGTGTATTATATGACATTATTCATTGCATGACCTGTGACATCTTATTGTGATGTCATAATTGCTTTAACCATGTAAGGAAATAACATTTAGGTGTTAATTGTGTCACAGAATAAAATAACTGCCTTCATGTGTCTCTATATAAGGGCCAACAAAAGCTATATTAGAACATAACTGAAGATTCTAGTGAAGAAAACATTTGTGCTATTCCAGAACAATGTCGGATTCGTTGACAAAAGGTTATTATTACTCACACCCTTACTCTCATCTTAGGCCAGAAGATGTTTCATATCTGAGAAGAAAAGAGGATAGTTTAGCCTTCGCTGCTCACCGGAAGAGGGTAGAAAATGGTAAGCTTTGCTATAGACAGGGTCAGCATTTATGAAAATAGGTAACAAAAACTGTAATTTGACTTATAACAGTATCAGAATTAACAGAAGTAAGTGGTCAAATTCAAGTTTAATGAAACAATAATTCAGAACTCAAATGTAAGCTACTATAACCAGAAGTAAACTGCTAAAGACAATTAACATAAAATGTAATTGTACAAATTAAATATAGACTGCTTATAAATTGAATGGAGCTGCATTTTAACATGGTGCTGTTTTACTCCATCTTTTTAAACAGCCCATTGTATGCGCTAATGTGTGTGCATCTGTGTGCATGCATATACATGTTCTGAGCGTGTGAACGTGCATACACATGCTTTGTTCAAGTCTGCAATGATAACTCTTCTCTATGTTATTCCATCTTTAAGGAACTTGTGTGTGTGTGTGTGTGTGTGTGTGTGTGTGTGTGTGTGTGTGTGTGTGTGTGTGTGTGTGTGTGTGTGTGCGTGTGTGTGTGTGTGCGCCCGCCCAAGTACCAACTAACTTTTTGGATAATAGAAATAAATACTTGGAACTTGGTATTTCTGTCTGTTCTTTCTAGAGCATTTGAATGTGTTTTATATTTTCATTTTTCATGTTAATTGTTCTTAACTTATTAGCATATGTTCTTATTTCTGTGGCTTACAATACCAAAGCTCATATGGTAGACAAAATCCCATTTTTTTGTATAGTTTAGAGTATTTTTCTTTGACATGTTATGTGATCCTAAAACATTAAAGGCACATGATCACCTTAGGGTGACTAACTTTACTTAAGTAACACATTTTCATGTGTTTGGGATGCATAACTGACACTATTAGCCATATTTCATGACATGAGGTAAAATTAAAGAAACAAGGGCTCACATCAGTTAGCACTTTGTGTAAGCACTACTGCTCCTGCATAATCCCCAATGGTATTATTATCATAATCCTTGGTCAGAGGGTCTTAATGGGATAGCTCCCGAATTGCCAAGGACTGTTGGTCACTCAACACTTGAGTAAATGCAGCCATAGTTCTGACCCTTGCTATGCATTACTGGTAAATGCAGCCACAGCTCACACCCCTACTGTGCATTAATGGTAAATGCAACCACAGCTCACACCCTGCTATGCATCACTAGTAAATGCAGCCATAGTTCATACTCATGCTGTGCATTACTGGTAAATGCAGCCACAGCTCACATCCTACTACACTCCTGCTATACATTACTGAGACATGTAGATGCAGCTCACACCTCTGCCATGCATTACTGGTAAATGCAGACACATCTCACACCCCTGCTATACATCACTGGTAAAACAACAGCAGGTCACATCCTACTATTTATTACTGGTAAATGCAGCCACAGCTCACACTCCTGCTTTGCGTTATTGGTAAAAGCATCCACAGCTTGCACACCTGCTGTGCATTACTGATAAATACAGCTATAGCTTGGACCTTCACTATAAATTACTGGTAAATGCAGCCACAGCTCACACCCCTGCTGTGCAGTTCTGGTTAATGCAGCCACAGCTCACATCTCTACAATGCATTACTGGTAAATGCAGACAGAGCTCACACCCCTGCCATACGTTACTGATAAATGCAGACAGAGCTCACACTCCTGCTAAACATTACTGGTAAATGCAGACAGAGCTCACACCCCTGCTATGCAGTTCTGGTTACTGCAGCCACAGCTCACACCCGCTGTACATTGTTAGCATATGCTGCCACAGCTCACACCCTTGCAAATGCACTACTGATAAAAGCAGCCACAGCTCATACCCCTGCTGTACATTACTGCTAAGTACAACTACAGCTCACATCCCTGCTGTGTATTAATGGCAAATGCAGCCACAGCTCACACACTTCCAGTGCATTACTAGTAGATGCTTCCAGAACTCAACCCCTTGCTATGCATTACTGATAAATGCAACCACAGCTCACACCCCTGCCATGCATTACTGCTAAATGCAGCCACAGCTAACATCCCTGCTATGCATTACTGATAAATGCAACTATGGGTCATACCCTGCTATGCATTACAGGTAAATGCAGCCACAGATCAAACTTCTGCCACATCTCACACCCCTGTTGTGCATTACTGATAAATGCAACCACATCTAACATCCCTGTTAGGCATTACTGGTAAATGCAGCCACAGCTCACGTCCCTCCTGTGCAATACTGATAAATGCACACCTATGCTATGTGTTACTGGTAAATGCAGCCACAGCTCTCACCCATGCTATGTCTTACTGGTAAATGCTGCTAAAGCTTACAGCCCTGCCATGCATTACTGGTACAAGCAGCTACAGATCACATTCCTGCTATGCATAACTGGTAAATTCAGTTACAGCTCACACCCTATGCCTTACTAGTAAATACAACAACAGCTCACACATCTGCAATACATTACTTGTAAATGCAGCCAAAGATCACACCCCTGTGTGCATTACAGGTAAATGCAACCACAAGTTATATGCACCTCTCTAACTCCTGGCTAAACAGTGTCTCACTACATAGCACCGTTCCTCCTCTATATATAGTCATTAATCCCCATACTTGAAAAAATCTTGAAAATATGTATTTTTGTAAAATATATTCCCATCTACATTGTACATACTGTGAATGTTTTTTCTCTACAATTTCTAAGCAGATACAGCAACCATTGTCTTTTCTGAATTCATTACTCTATTAAAACATTCATTGTCTTGTTTGAGTATGTAAACTAAATATTTCATTGTTTATTCCAGCTAAGTCTAAAATTGATCTCTCGCCCCCACGAGAACATCCAATAATTGGTCAGATAATGAAGAGAAGACAGGTAATCCTTTCCAATATGTTGTCGTTATATTTTTGTCTTAATTATCCCATGAAAAAGTATGAGAAAACGTGGATTAAACTTGCCCTGACGTATGTACTTTTTATAGCTATTTACAGGTAACAGGTATCTCTAGGCTAATTACTGGTGCAGTTTACTATTCTGGTTGCTTTAAAACGAAGATACTACCGATTTTATTTATTTTCCTATGTGCAAAGGGTATATATATATATATATATATATATATATATATATATATATATATATATATATATATATATATATATATATATACATATATATATATATATATATATATATATATTTTTTTTTTTTTTTTTTTTTTTTTTTACTGTTTCTTTATCGTACTTAAGTTTTTTTTTTCTTTTTCTATACTTGATACATGCATAAGGAAGGTAACAGCATGCAGTCAGATAATGTATATTTTATTTTATTTATTTATTTTACATTTGTTTAACAGGAAGGTCCGTCTGGGCCAAGGACCCATTTTCAGCAGAGGCCCAGGTAGAAAAGCACTAAAAATAAATTTGCAGATAACAGTAACATAAGCATATTTAAAACAGTAGCATTCCAAGTAACTACAGTATTTTAACAGAGGCAGAGAAAAGTTACACCATATAGGTTTCCAGCCCATATAAAACAGTGGCATTATTTAGACCATAGAGCAGTAGTAAGTTATCTAATACACACAGTGATTTCACATAGGCAGTAAACATATTCCTTGTAGAGTATAACACATCATTGCAGAAATATGGTAAAGAGAAAGGGATACCAGAAGTCCTATGCGAAAGAACCTGCCCTGGTAGATTTTTAAGCCAAATCTAGAACAGAAGTTGCTGTTAAAAAGGAGATAATTAGTAGGGTGTATGAAATATTGAATAATAACTACACAAACCAATCAGAGGAGGATAGAAAAGATTGGGAATAGAGACTGGAAAGGTAATTTAAAAAGGAACAATGGGAGGACATGGATGGTTCAGCCCCCAAGTAGGCATCAATGTTCAGAAGGTTTTGGATTTTTGCTTGGAGGCATTTGCATAGCTATTTTTATACTCAAAGCAGACTTCAAATAATTTTCCCTCAGGTAGACAGCAAATGTTGAAGGGTTGATTGGGAAGAAAGAGATAGCTGAACATGTTTTTTGGGAATGCAGTGAATTGGCCGATTTAAAAAACATTCCATACAGAGTGCTCTATCAGAAATATGTGGGGAAGGAAATGGTTGAAAGGAAATGATTCTTTTGAACTGGGACACGGGATCTCAATGGCCTAGACAATAGTAAAGCCTTATTAGGTTTAATTCTGTTGGCTGCGAATAAAGCAATTACTAAAAATGAAAATCAAAAACTGACCCAAGTGTATTTCAAGTAATAAATATTGTAAAAGAAATAAAAGAATTGGAACATGGATCTTTATAAAAGGAAAGGATCAAATTCCATAGAAATAAATGGATTTTGTGAGAGCAATAAGTGCAAAATAATGTCCAGGAGGATTAGGATGGCGTAGTGCTGCAGCGGTTAATGTTATCACCTCACAGCAACAGTTTCTCTGGTTCAGTTCTCAGCTTGGGTGCCTTCTGTGCAGAGTTGGCATGTCCTCCCAGCGTTTGTGTGGGTGTGCTCTGGTTTCCTCCCACAAACACCTGTCTGGAGTGTTTCTCCCTGGACCACTGCTGAAAATTGGCTTGTTCCAAGTTAGACTTTCCCGGTAAGCAAATAATAAATAAAGTTAGGCTTAAGTGAAGGCAAGAACTGAGTAATTTATACAATGTTGGACTGAAAGAATGTTGTTATCAAGAAAGAAAATGTATTCTGTAATGTCTGCAAATGGAAAAAAAAACGTTAGTGTTTTTTTTTTCTATTACTGTATGTGTGCCTATGTCTTAAGTGATATTTTAATAACGATGTTTAAAAAAGCTTCATCAACTGCCTGCCACTATCTTGCCACACTTAAGAGAAACAGCTGGTTACTCGAGCAGATAGCATTTAGGTGCATGAGATTCTGGTTCCATGCACTTTGTGGGGCACTTGTAGGCGGAATATGAAGATAGTTTCAGAGAAGTGGTGGTAAAGATTGGCCATGACAAGTAGGAGGAGCAGTCATCTTGAGTTTGTAATTGGACTGGAGAAAAATGAGTCTAAGTGGTTTCAGAAAGGGAAGAAAGATGGACATACGAATTAAAGTAGTGGGTATGAAGTTGGTGCACTACATCATCTGATGAGGAACTATGTGGAAACCTACAACCACATGACCCTGACCCTATAAATGTTTACTGTCTGTGGTCGAGTACCACTGGGTTCCCAGTGGTAGCTGTTGCCTCATTGGGTGCCAGTTAAACTGGTGGACACTTGACATCAGATGTGGAGCACCCACCAACCAACACTGACGTTACTGAAAACTAAAACCAGTAGAACCTGATAGACTAGACTTGGTGTCAGAATTTTGAGTCCATATAGGAAATGACACAGTCAATACATGACATCACTGAATCCAAGCTGATGACAACAATGGTTGAAGTCAGAGTGGAACAACTTTAGATAACTGAGGTATTTAATTTTGGTGGCAAACAGGAAAACACAGGCATACTGAAGTTTTTATTGAAAATGTCACAAACTGAGAAAAAAGGAAACACTACTAAAAATTTAAAACAAGCACTGGCAAGGACTTAACACACAAAAATGTAATAAAATTAGTGCTTTCGTAAAGTTCAATAACTATACTTCTTCAGACAAAGGACAATAATTTAACAAAGTGAATAAATAGCCATCATAAATCACATGACCTTAAGTTACATCAGATGACACACAAAACCAATTCATTAAGTCCATTCAATAATTTCACCTCTCACCACTAAAGGAATAAAAAATAATATATATATATATATATATATATATATATATATATATATATATATACATGTGTAAAAAAACATCAGTTGGTAAAGTGGTATGAAAACATTATCTTGTCTAACTTTTTAACTTCAAGATACAAGCAATCGAGCAAACATCATTCAACCCAGGCTGCCTATATGCATCCAGGCTGACCTGCCAAAACAATTCCTGTTGCTCTAATTTTAATGACAAAGGACCTCCCCTCTCATCATATTCAACATGATCGATTATTTTAAATAGAAAAGAATGCCCAGGATGATTCACCACATGCTTCACCAGTGCATTTTCTAGTTTACTGTTCCTTATAGAATACAATTGAATGAAGTTAATGAATTGGTTTTGTGTCATGTAATGTAACTTAGGGTCATGTGATTTATGATGACTATTTATTCACTTTGTTAAATTATTGTCCTTTGTCTGAAGAAGTATAGTCATTGAACTTTACGAAAGTGCTAGTTTTATTAAATTTTTGTGCGTTGTCTTCCCCAGTGCTTGTTTTAAATTTTTTTCTATTGAAAGCGTCCCCATGACAGGGAGCTAGCATCTGGCAAGTGATCCAAGGGGCACTGGATCAGGGGGACATCAGTATGAACCAAGGGTGTAGCCAGTGATTTCCATTTTGTACTCACTGATGGTTATTGCTACCCTCCATCTACCTGGCATTTAAAAAGTGGTCATGTCACTTGAGCTATTGCCCCACCTCACTCCAAACTTAATGTGGGTAACATTTTCTGCTGCTCAATCAAAATCTAGTAGAGGTATTGTTTTTTGATTTGCAATCCTGTCTGAAAGTAAGCTATATATATGTTTTAGAAGCTTTATTCTAGATGGTTATAGGCATCATCTGGCTAGATAAAGCCCCAATGTTTTAACAGGTTCAGAAAAATATTTTACTCTTTAGAGTACAAAGAGTATGCCTGGCTACACCCTTGGTGTGAATGGTCTTCTGACTTAATTGAAATCAGAAGGTTTCAGTGTTCAAACCCTTTACTAGCCCTAGAATCGGGTGAGCCAGAGGAATTGGGCAGATGCCTTTATGGAATGAAAGAAGATGCAGAACTGAAGGACAAAAAAGAAACACCTGCAACTTTCTCACTATTCTTTTTACATAAGTAAGAGAGAGAGAGTAGGGTTGACATTACCCATGATTCATGGGCCTCAAGGAGAGTAGCTTAGAGAAGCCAATGAATTGGCATGTTTTTGGAATGTGGGAGGGAACCATAGCATGCACCAAAGACCCATTCAGACCATAAGATGACATGTAGACTGCAAGCAGAAAGAATGCAGTAAAGCTATAAACCAAACAGAGGGTACTGTTCATTAATGGCATCCACTGGGCCGTTTTTGCCACCAGCATATATTTTAGGGTTGTTTTCCATCATATTACCAATAAAAATGTTAATGTGCCTGATCCCTGGACTCACCAGTGTGATTTAATATTGGCCATTTGCCGTCAGTGATGTGACCTCCATCTGTGTGGTCTAATTGTCACATATATACACAGATGGTTACGATCAAATTTCAGTATCCTTCCTTACTTAGTTATCAATTTCCTGTAAAGACCACTGTTGAAACATCTTGCTAAATCATGGTAAAACCCATAGCTCTCAATGGTCCATGATTTTGCAGCATATCCCAATTTTGCTTCATATTTTTGCACTGTCCCTCATAACATTTTGGATATTTTTTCAAATCACTAAGGATTCCAGTGAGTCAGTAATACTAAACAGTAGAGTGTCGTGTTTCTTAATTTTCATAAAAATTATGTAAATCCAAACCTGTTGTTCTGTTACCTTTTTAACTCAATTAAAATAATATTTGACATTTGTTTCTGATTGTGGGTCATAGTCCCGCACTGTTTTTGATTTTGTCCCTGATTCTTGAGCAAGGACGTTGAGAACTATGAGGATCACATATGCTGTCACAACCCACCCACCCATACCCCCTCATGCAGTTCATAAGTTATCATTTAGGAAAATATACAGCGTTTCATCATCCTGACTGCTTCTAACAAACCCTTTGAAATACAGCAGCCTCAGGTCTCTAGACTGAATACTACGTGCTTTATAAGTTTTTTTTTTTATTCTGTTTTTATTTTCTTTGGCAATGAATGGCATCAGTCCAAACAAGCTTGGTGCACTTTCAAGAGGATGAAAAGTTTACTCTTGCTATTCATGCTACTTTTCACAATATTTAGATGAATTGAATCCTTGAGTCATTTGCCTAATTCTTCAAGGACATTGTCAAAGAAAAAAGAGCTGCTGTACCCGTGTGTGCAGATGATCAGGAGACAACACAATTCCATTAAGAGACATTTAAGAAATTACCTTCAATTCAAGTTTATAATGTTCATTTTCTGGAAAAGTGCATCTCAGAAACATGGTGTTTCTTTTGATTTGTTGGCTAGTAGAGTGGAGCAGTATTAATCCACCAGTAAGGAAGGCATGGGCTCATATTTCTGACTGCATTAAGTCTGAGTTGGAACATCTCATAGCCAGGGACACTAGATGGGTTAGTTTTGTCACTGTTTGTCAGCCTGGAGGCATATAAGTTAGTGTTCCATCTCCCAGTTTCCTCTAAACTTCAGATTTCATGTTTTACATATCAATTTCATATTAAGCTAATGGATTTCTTAGTGATGTTACCAGTATAATTGTACTGACTGGTTTGTGCATGTGCTTGTGTGTGTATTTGTACATGTATATGCTTGTGTGTTTGTGTGTCTACATATTTGTCTGTGGGAGACACAGCGACACAATGAGTAGCATTGTTGCCTCGCAGCAAGAGGTAATACATGCATCGGTGGACTGGCAACCCCTAAATTGTCCATAAGAGGTATGTATGTTTGTGTGAGTGTTTGTATGTGAGAGTGAGAAGAAAGAAAGGCCTAACTATGGAGGTGTGCAGTGATGTGTTTATGTACATGTCTGCTACTGATGTATCTGTAACATATTTATATACTAGAATCAGTTCATTTCTGGCACATGTTTCAGCTAATTACATGGTAATATTGTACCCTTCTAACAGGAATGTCGGGTTTGTCCCTTGACCTTTATTGTAATGTTAGATAACAGACCGCCATTATTATTGCATTAGTAATGATACTTTATTGAAAAGTTTTACTTCATTCAGCAGATAGAACAGCAACTAATGTGTCGATATATTTTTTTCTGCAGGACATTAGAGATAAGGACAAACGTAAGCAAAAATGTAGCAAAAATGAAAGGTGAGTTAAAAACCTGCTGACTGCTGATGACTGTGACATTATGTTAGAGTCGGTTATATGTTTGTACTTGCATTCAAATGGGAAACCTTCCATCTGTCATAACTATGTAATTCCTGTTTGTTTACTGGTGTTTATTTTCTGAACTGGAAGTCCCTGCTTGACAGTTACACTGCATTTTTTTAATAACAATTTCCTGCTATCCCACTACTGGTTTGTATAGGATTAGGGGGGGTGGAATGTTGTTTGTTTTCATTTTCCCTCCATCTTCCCCAAGACACATTTACAAATGTTCCTGGTGTTGAAATGTTTGAAAATGCCTGTTTGTTTTAATGTGGTCACCTTATACAGTCTGCACTACAGTAAAAAGGAGATATAAAATGAAGCAGTAATACATAAAGGAAGTGCTGTACTTGATGGGCATTCATTATTTGGATGTCCTCAGAGTTTACTTTCATGATAATCACTGTTACCTAATTTCTGCTTTGTTTCACCTCTAGCTTAGCATTATCTGCACTCAGAGATGGCAAGTTTGCAATAAGTCTTTCTAAGAAAGAAAAGAAAGGTAATTCATTGTCTAACTGTAGTATTTATAGCAGTGATATTTGTAATAAAAGCAATACTTGAAGTAATCGCCATAATTGCAGAACTTATTGCAATAATACTAACAGAAATTATTACCATTAAATGCTCGTAAAGTGCTTATTAACGAATAGATAGAAACCGTCACAGCTCCATGGCATAGAGGGATAACACCCAGATTACTTTCCACCTGACATGGGATTTGATTAGCAGCCTCTAGCACTGGCACGGTCTCCTCATGTTTCACTGGTAGAGTTGAGGATTCACCAGACGTGCTTTGGCATCAGGGGGATGACCACATTAGTGAATCCTGCTTATGGAGGAAGGACATATGCCTTTTGCCATACATGCCAATTGTACATTATCCATAGAGAATTACTAGGGCTTAAAAAAATCTCCTAATTATAAGATGTTACTGCTCCCACCTCATCTTAAGTGGAATGGTTGCCGAGGTTAAATGGATGGTAATATTTAAGTTTTGAAGTGAAGAGAGTCTATCACTTATGGATAATATGTCTATATAAATGCAGACTTGGTCCTAGGCGATATGAATATAGCAGTGTTAAGTAGAAATGAGACCTGGTTATATATTTTATAATGTATACAGCACAAAGTGGAGGAGTGTGCCTTATTTTTATTATGCAATCATCTTGGTACTGTCTCAGTTCTCTGGCATTTCCTGGAGCACTGTTGAGACCCTAGTATTCATTTGATCTCAAAATACTCTAAGCTCACTAGTGATTAAAACACATATTCAAGTTAATTCTGGAATACATGCTACAAAGTCATGAATGTCTCTAATGCATATCTCCTTACAGGTCTCAGATCAGCCTTCTTTACATTTTTCATCATGTGCAGCAGTGACTGGGACCAAAAGATTGATATTGCTAGTTTGCGTAGAGCTCTAAAATATGCTGGGATCAAGATGCATGACAAAGATAGCCGAACAGCACTTTTGCAAGCCGATATTAATTGTAAGTAACTTCAGAGTTAAATTTCCTTCTTTCTGCATGATTTGGACATAATTTAAAACTGGACTGGGTATTATTTCAATAAAACAGTGGTCTTAGATTACTGTAATCTGGCATTATTGTCAAAACTGCATCATGGATATCTGACAGACTACCATAAACACTTTTTTTTTTATGCTTTCACTGACGGACTGACAATTTTATTTGCAAACTGGAAATCATAAGCTGAATTGTTATGTCTTGTTATAATATATTTTGTTTGCTAAAAACCTGAGAACCAATATCGCCTCCTTTCTTTTTTATATATACTGCCTGGCCCTAAGGCCCTTTAGCAGATGACTCATAAGATATAGAACTCTGCCACTCACTGAGTAAAGCTTAATAGCAAACTAGGTGCTACATCTGCCAGTTGATTAACAGATATTGGTGATTCCCAATGTTGTGTTTGGTTAAAGTTTAATTTATTTTAGGCTGCCTGAATGTTCCATAAATGTGGAAGTTTATGGACCACCTAATCTGGTATCGGGTCTATATTATAACATCGAAGTCTAAAAACATCGAATTTTATAATACCGACCCCATTCAATCGAAACACCAGAAAACCAAACAGTCAGAATAGCGAATTTTTTCCCAGGGAAAAAATTCACTGTTACGAAAAACATACACACAACTCAAACACACCAAAATAAATAATCCACACACATACACTTCACGAAACCCTACACTAAACCAGACATACACCACTAGCTACCCACCTACCTTAACCTAACCCTAACCCTAAGGTCCCTAACTATCGCACACTCACCTTACTCGCTCCCTAACTCGCCTCACGTCCACACAATCGCACATTTACCTGACCCGCGCCCTAACCCTAACTCCCCTAACCCACGCCCAATCGCGCACTCACCTTCATTCGCACACTTACCTTAACCCGGTCCGTAACCTTCGTTCCACAATTGAGGAAATAGCGAAGCTGCAGAAACGGCCCACTGAATATTTTCCCTAGGAAAGTATTCTGTGTTCTGCAGCTTTGCTATTTCAAGCGTTCACTCTACTGGGTTCAATATTATAACATTCAAAGTATTTGAACTTCGATGTTATAATATAGACCCTCTGGTATCAACTGGTGGCATGGTCAGCCCCACCAATTTGCCAGTCTATCAGATTTTGAGATAATATATTGTTTCCCTCCATTCTTTGTTTATCTCCGTGTACTATTGATTTACATTTAATTCCTCTTGGCATCAAGTCAGTATATTTCCAGATGAGTTTTCATAATGATGCTGTCTTTGTTGTTACCATCACTTCCTCCACTGTGGTGATCAATCATGATATGTACTAATATCTCTATTTAAAAGCTTTTGGGACATGCCAAAAATGAACAAACAATCCTACCTTGCAAATTTAAAGGCAGTCTAGGTAGCGCCATTCCCTCAGTTCAACACCATATACACTTTGTCTGGAAATAGTTGAAAAAAGCTGTTTGAAATATTATATCAAGTAGACCCATCTACTGGCATTACAGCATAGAATGAGCCATTGGTACAACCATTTTAATGCCAAAATTGGAATAGTACCTACTAATAAAATCCCAAACTTCTCCAGACAACATTTAACATGTTTTGGTTGATTCTGTTATCATGAGATAGTACCACTATTTAACCCTGCAAAACTTTAAATGGCAATTGCCACCAGAACCACCCTTCAATAAACTAATTTAATTTTAAACTTCTTTGTTGTGGACACTGCCCCTCTTTCAACCTCTTAAGATACACACAAGATATACAACTTCTCACCCTTAAGTTTAACAATTCTGCTCTGGTCAGGCCAGCATTCTGTAATGCTCTTAGTGAGAAAACATTTTGGGAAAAACACACCAGCTCCTTCATGAGTTAAACAGGCAATAATGCCTAACAGGGTGGTTATTACAGAGAAATAACGAACCACCCAGGGATGGCATTGGCCTCCCCACCCATGAAAGGTCCATTATATCCATGTAATACTCACTCTGCGGGGTACTGCACTTAGAAAATGGGCTACCTGTTAAATTATTTTGTATTTGTTTTATTTTTGTATGTCAACAAACTGAGTATAAACAAATAAATGCATGCACACGTGCTGGATGGCAGAGGAAAACCCCAATATATTCTGTGAACAGCTGTAAACAAATTTCTAACTGTGGTCAAGGAAAAATACAGAGCATAGTCTGCTAATAGGGCAGCATATGTAAATACACCTATTATGAAATGGGTGAAATTATTTTTATTTTTTTACTCAGTATTCATTTCAGTTCATTAAAATATTACATCTCTGATAGAGTTTGTATTCTTTAAGTATGTATTGATATGTCTGTTATATCAATATTTCCATCCACCAGTCTGCATTGTCACTGTGCTTGCTCATTAGATTGCATTAGACTGTATTTATTACTTTTACATTATAATTCTGGAAGAATTTTAATAACACTGCTTTTTCTTACAGGTGATGGCAAAGTGACGTTTGATGACTTCAAGACGGTTATGAAAGACAAAAGAAGCTTTCATTACTACTTAAGTGAGTTAAAGCCTCCCATAATCTCTTGGTTTATTTATTTTTGCTGTTGCATATTTAGTTGCTATTCTCTGTTTATTAATTACTATATCTAGAATAAGGTAAAACTACTAAAGCAGATTGTATTAAGACCTGCATAGAGGTTGTGATTTCACTCCTGAGTTTTATTGCAGTGGCTTCCCCTCCTGGTTGGAACAAGAAGTAGATCTCCTGATAGTCAGAGTTGGTGACCTAAGAAGTCTCAGTGGTGCAACAGGCAGCACACTCGCTATTGGTGTAAAAGGCTGCGGGTTCTCTTCCCATAGCTGATAGACTGACTAGTGCAGTATAAGGGGGTGCTGCATTTCCATTCATGCTGTTTTTAACACCCATGCTGCCAATGTCAATACAGAGTCTCTTAAAGAACATCTGAAGCCACATTGTGCAGAGCGTGTTAAGTGAGTGTCTCATTCCACTGAAAGAAATGGCCAAGACATGACTGTACTGGAGATATTTGGGTTTGCCTCCTAATCTGCTGTTGCCGCTGACTCGTATTTAATTAATAAGCCCTGAACTGGGTAGCCAACAGAGCAGAACCGAATTGCTGATGGCTTGGGGAAAGTTGAGGGATCTTCAGGTTTGATTCCAGCTGGGCACCTAGGATATATTGTCATACAGTACTGGGTCGTGAGTAATGATCCTTGTTTCATCTCCCTGATTTTGGCAGATATTGGCTGGTATTTATTACTGTGAGAAAGAATATGTAGGGAGTTGTGGAAATGACTCATTTGATACAGAGAATCAAATGTTAGCAGCACTGATAACCAGAGCTTAAAGACAAAATACAAAGTAAAAAAGGAGTGGCAAAGACGCCTCATGTGACTGGAGTCAAACATGATACTGCAACATACGGGGTTAGCTAGAGGTAAGCAAACTATCCAGACCACTGCACTTGTTTGAGAGAGGGAAGTAGGCCTCAGCTTCCTGCTTATATGCATATTTGCAGTGATAAGTTCATAAGTGGAGTGCATTTAGTCATACATATTTGGCGCTGCACACCCTTTGAAATAGATGGAATCACCAGAAAGAGAATTGAGGAGCTTCTGACCATTAATAACTAAAAGTAGCAATTAGGAACTCTGCTGTAATGAAACCTGGGATTCAAGCTCATGATTTGTAGTTCTAGGTGGAGTTAGCAAGTCCAATGTAGATCATGGAAGAGATTAAGGCTTGGCTGTTAAAATGATTGGACACACGCCATTTGCCATGCATGAGCTGTTAACGAGCTTCATACTGTTGTCCAGAGTTTGACTCCTTCAGCCTCCAATAGCCTACTGTATAGTTCTAAGCAGGTCAATTAACCAGACATTGCCCATGAGAAGAGATTTGTCCCTCAGTTTACTTAGTTAACAAGTGAAGTGGTGTTCCTTACAGTTGTCAATGGGATGAGAAAGATTTAGATGGACAAAATGCATTTAGAAAGACAACATGCCAAGGTAAATGTGAGTGCAGAGGGTGGCAATAAATGAAATAAAGAAGCATTATGATCTGCAATGGGCAATAGTGTATCATTTTGTTTAAAGTAATGTACTTATTCATTCTTCTTGTTATTTTTCAGCATCCCAGCGTACTCTTGATCAGAAAAATCTCTGCAAGGATGATTTGAACACCGTATTTTTGCATATCCTGGAATGCTACATTAAAGCACGCGCTCTGCCTTTCAGTTGTGCTGCTCTTCTCATCAAGTAAGTTCTAACTTAGATGTTCATCCTGTGTGATGCTGAGATTGGCTGATGGAACAGAATCTGAATATGTGATTTGTATAGGATCATATAATTAGAAATTCCTATAGATGGAGCAGAACTAATATACGATTTATAATGGGTCGTATGAACAGGAATCCACAAAGGTAGAACAGAATCAGAATATGTTATTTTATAGGGTTATATGGGGGTCATGTAAAACTTTCGTATGGTCTCACACTGGCATTTGGTTATGCATGGGGTTATATCCTAATATACATTTGTTTATGATCTGTTACTACTGGCTACTTATACCCTACAGGAAACAAAAATGGGGATATGACAGAAACGCAGTCATCTCTATTTGATAGGGGTAGGGCTCAACAACATTTTCTGTATTGTATACATCATCACCCATGTACACAGGACAGAGTGAAAACAAAATATTGTTAAGCCCACAAAGGTAAACATAATTTTCCTTGTCTCATACTCAGGTGAAATTAGTATATGCTTGCTTTCAAATGACTCTGGAAACTCGCTTCTTCTTCTCCACCAGCTATTACCATCTAATAAATCACATTTCCTTTTTGGTGGTGGCAGAAGAATCCAGCAGTAGGGTTTATATATTCTTAAGTAAAAGGGTCAAAGGCCCAAGGCCACAGGATGACCTTTGCAGAAATTCATGACTCTTTGTATGGAGGACCTGAAAATGGATGTCAGATAGAGAAATATTAATGGCAAGTTAAAATATTTTTGGAAAAGTAGCTGTACTGTGTTAATAACTGAACATGAACATGGGCAGTTAAGTGCTGTTAGTTTTTATGCTAACTGATTTTTGTTTTGCATTCTAGATATTACTACACAATATATCAGAAATTTGAGAAGAAGGAGAAGATGACCAGGGATGAATTTTTTGGTATGAACAGACAGGAGCTGAGTCGTTTCCTGTTTTATGAAGACTGGCCATGTGAGTAAGAGGGTGATTTACTTCTTATTATTTTCTTAAGTGGTACTACTCCTGACCCACAGAAATGCTCACGTACATGTAAAAGCATACTCTGTGAAGGTACATAACACGTACAAGCATACTCTGTGACGGTACATAACGCGTAAAAGCATAGTCTGTGAAGGTAGTTACTGGCAGTTGTGGTAAGCCTCTCCAACTCAAACTGTGTTACACTTATGCTATGAACGAGGGTACAGGACAAGTGGTGTGTGGCCTATTTCGATGGAATAAAATTAATATCTCTCTCTCTTATAAAAAACATAAGTCCTTACTCTCATCCTGATCCTGTCCTAAACCAGGCTAAGTAGGGATTTCATATGATTGGTGGGAGGGCTGATTCCCTCACTTTTGATGATCCTGGTTGGAAAACCTGCTCCACGACTCTAAGCAAGACCCCAGTTGTATATCAGAGACCACCATCTTTACAATGATCTTCCAAAGAAAGTTAGACATGACAGCAGCCTATACTTTTCTTCAGTGCACAGGTAATTGCCGCCTAAACCCACAAGGCCCTTTCTTAGATCTAACTTTGGATTGCTACTATTCTCCAAATGTGACTTTACCAGTCCCCTACTCACACTGTATCCCAAATACCAACAGTGGGAAACTTAACTAGACTGGCTGCAAGCTCTGCCCACCTTTAAATGAAAACCACCCACCTTTTCCAAGGTGACAGCACTGGTCTGTTGTCCTGGATTAATTATTGCGTGGTTCTGTGGTACTGATGATGACCTTCTCCAAGGTGACAGCACTGGTCTGTTGTCCTGGATTAATTTTGCCATATTTGGCTTTTGCCTAGACTGGGGAATGAACAGGGGCATATTGTTCTTGTGTGTGTGTGTGTGTGTGTGTGTGTGTGTGTGTGTGTGTGTGTGTGTGTGTGTGTGTGTGTGTTGAAACTGACCCTGCGTTTTTGATGAGTGCATTTATTTTATCTCTGATTGCACTATTATTTTGTTGATTTATTTTCATTCACTGTCTTATGGAGTTAAAAGAAAAAAGAATGCAGACATGCAACGACCCATTAAAAGTTTCCTTTCCTGGCTGTTAGTATGCTGTGTAGACTGTACAAAGAGAGGGGGTGTGCTGTATACTTGAGTCTGTGTAACTGACTCTCAGAATCTCAGTGCAATCCAAGCAAATCTACAGTTCATAGTTACTTGGTATACAGCTCAGGAGACCACTACTGAAATTGGACCAATGCCCAATTGCCCTAAAGCACTGTTTGTTTAAGAGACTTCTTCAAAGTCAGACAGCAGACAAATGAAGGCTGAGGGCATCAAACCCTGTACCACAGAAAGCAGCTTTTTAATAGCTCATTGTCTTAATCTTCTGCACTAACTGCCAGATATTTGACAGTTAGAATGGGGATCATCGTCTCAGAAAATTAATCTGAGCACAGCAGAAAATGAATCTCTTTGAACTGTGATTTCAGGATATCCCCTAAGACCCTTCTCATATAAATGTCTGCTGACATCAATGTTCTGACCTCAGTGTTTGGTGATATCATTTCTCTCAGTCTGAAGGTCCCCTAACCTGTCTGTTTGGGGAAGACACTTTGCTGCTGTAAGGACCTTGTGATACAAGTTCCATGATATGAAAGACTAGTGTAAGTAAGATCTGCTGTCTCAGGCCTCAGAACACCCCTGGGTGTGTGTTATGTACACAGTAACACACACCCTGTCAGGCATTATTGCTTGCGTAATGCTCCCACCAGCTGACATCATTTTGTGCTGCACCACAAGGAATTTTGGTAATGGGTGAATGGTTAACATGTTAACATATTACCTACATGTCCTGTTACACACAGGTTTTGCTGTGCAAGAGCAGGTAAAATGAGAATAAATTTAACACAGGAAAAGTGGCAGTACAGCTGGCCATAGATATTAGTACATTGTCAGAATACTCCCAACACTGAGACTTTATGATTTCTTTCTTTTAACAGATTATTTCAGACATCCAGTTTATCCAGAACAATACCCTTCATGCTAAAAAAATGGCAAAGGTAAGTTTTGTACTGCATTTAAAGGAGAATGAAGTGTGCCACATTGACTGATTGTGTTAACTTGATTGTTTTTAATGTGTTTCTTACGGAAAGAAATTATTCACAGGATCAACTGATTTCTTGCAGTGACATGCAAGACTACATCCTATAGCTGAAGTCAAAGTGGCACAGAGGTAATTTTAGTATGTGCAATTCTATGCTGAGTCTGCTAAAATTGTGCAGTGACCTTTAGGCATAGAGAGTAGATATTAGGTGATAAAGAATGGGTGGCTCAACACCAGTTTTGCAACTCTAATGGCCAGGGCTCACTCCAGAATCATGATTACGAAGAAGCAGGAAAGGAGAAGGGTGCTGTAGTTCAGTCGCTGTGAAGGAGAATATGCCATGGCTGTTCTACCAACTGTGTGACCATACCGTGTGCACCTACATATCGCTTATTGACATGCTTTTTATTTTATTTATTTAGTTTTGGTTAAATTGTTTGTACTCCCATACCTGCCAACCATCAAACCTCTAAGGTCCTTCATCCTGGCAGTATTGAGAGCGTTTTTCTTTTATAAACTTATCCATTGCTCAGGCCATCCATGGGCAGCCACACACACAACCTCCTGAGCTTCTGATCTCCAGTGGGACCTTGTCATTGGAGATGGAGTGCAAGACAGATGAGAACCACCATCCCTCCTTCCCTCCCTCCCAGGATAGGCACACTCTATGCCAACAAGCAAATGAGGCATTAGTCAAATTAAGGTCATCTAGGCTTTCTTTCTCTATTGCACTCTGTGCAGACTTTGTCTTTTTTATCATTTAGAGCAGCCATTGTGAATTAACTCATATTTTTTATTTTTTCAAATTAAAAGTGCACAAAATTAAATACAAATTGATATACTAGGTAACCACTGGCATGGAGAAAGATTGTCCACAAGTGGCACTCATACACTGTCTCCATCTGATTGTGGAGCTGTCAGAGAGTCAGCCAGAAGACTGCCAAATGTCTGGTTATAGCCATCATCTGTTTCGCCTGGAAAGGTGATGGAGTCATTACTACCACAGATAACTAATGATGTGGGGATGACACAGAGCTCTACAGGATCTACAGTCAAAGTGCAGTGCATTCAGAAATGGGACATGCTTTATATAATGCTTTGAGATTAGGGGGCGGAGAATGGGGTGGAGCTTACAGCTCCATGGCAATAGACTGAGAAATAGATGAAAACACTCACACTCCCATGCAGTGAATCAGGTCTTACAACATTACAGTGTCTTCCTTAGAAAGAGAAAAAGTCATGGGAATGCACAAAATATGCAGTCACATTGAGGTAACATCAGCAATAGAGGGACAAAGGGAATCTGGATATCCCATTAGGCAAGCAGACAAGATTGGAAATTACTAAAAAAAACAAGAAAGGCAGGAACACAGCAAAACTGTTTGAATTTTTTTTACTTCAACACACTGGTACATCGGCCATTTGCCTTGAGGTAAATATATGAAATATACAAATTTTTCATATTTATGAATTTATAAATGTATGAATTAATGAGGTTTTTATTGTCATGCTTATTTAATCCATTATAAATGTTAGTTATAAATATATTTCTTAAAAAAGTTCATCAATCAGTGTTGGAATAGTTTGTATTTAAAATTAGTTATTTAAAATGTTTAGGATGGCTGTATTTAACAAAATGTGTATGTAGTACTTTAAAAAAATGTGTATGCAGCATTTTAAACAAGATGCAAATTTTCAATTAGTTATTTAATTGTATAATTGGGGTTTGAACGTATGTATATAAAGATGGTTGTTTGTAATTGCATATTGTCCGTTGAAGGCGAATGGCCGAGGTACCAGTGTGTTGACGTAAAGAAAATTCAAACAGTTTTGCTGTGTTCCTGCCTTTTTTTTTTTTTTTTTTAGTATATGGTTTGGTGAAGTGGTGGATTTGTGAGAAATATTTTTTGTAAGATTGGAAATTAGCAGGTTGTAAAATGAAAGATAAAATATTGAGTTAAAATGAAGATTATGCTGCTTTGAAGTATTATGATACATTAAGTAATATAACAATATGCTAATGTTGATATTTTCATTTTTTAGTCACCTGGAAATGCCGAAAGACCAAGAAGAAGTTCCTTGGAAGTTCTGAAAACAATTAACCACAACACTACCTCTCACACCGAACACTTACAAAAAGTAGAAGTCCGTCGCTGTACCATAAAGGGCTGTCCTCCAAGCTGTAAACCAAAGTCTGTCACCAGGTCAAAAGTACATATAATGTTCAAAACACTGGGTAGATCCAAATAACTGTGTTTATTAATCCAACAACGATAAAAACCTCATAGACCACGAAAATAACATAAAACAGTGATATGAACCGGTGATTAAGAGCGCTTTCGTCTTCACTAGTTAGACTTCAGCAGAATCACATAAACACTTGGAATTGAATGCTTTAAATATCAAAACATAACAAGACACCATTGGTTAATTAATTAATTGTTGCTCCAGGTCGTTTTAAACCAAACTGGTACCTTTAAAACTTTTTGAAAAAACTTTTTTTAAAAAAGACTTTCCACTTCATGAATAGCCTATCTTGCAAGAACAATAGTTCACTTAATATGAACTCCAAAGAACATGTACATATATAAATATATAAATATTAATAATAATATATATATATATATACTTTTGTATATTATTGTTTAAAAATTGGCTTACTAATAAATATATAAATAAATAAATAAATAAGTATAATTGTATAAAAATGATGAAAAAATAATATTAACAATATATACAATATAATATAAAAAGATAAAAATATATCCATACTAGTAAAAATATATATATAAAAATATATATATATATATATATATATATATATATATATATATATATATATATATATATATATATATATATATATATATATACACCCAGTTATAAATTGGAGGGTATGGGTAAAAACAACAACATGCATTGAATGTGGGATGTTAAAAATTACTAAGTAGATAATGACTTCATTTGGGGTTATTTGCTAAAAGTTTCAGGGCTGGTTTAATGGAGAGGTGGTCGTTCATCCCCATAGGACCGCAGGCGTCTAATTTAAGCTGCCAAATTAACTCTCTATATTCCAACAGGGATTCCCAATCTCCTCCCCTATCACCCTTTTTAACCCCCTCCAGTACCCAGAACTTAAAGTTAGCTTTTTCACACGTAATAGTGTGTCTAAATAGGGCGTTGTTATCATTCCTCCTACCAATGTCCCTCATGTGTTCATATATACGTTTTCTTAGCTGACGTTCCGTCTTACCTACATAATATGCTCCACAGGTAAGACAGTAAGCAAGGTAAACAACGCCCTTACTGTAACAGGTAAAATACCCATTACACCTAAGTTTTCTCCCAATACCTTTCACAAGTATTTCCTTGTCTCCAGAAATGAAAGAGCACTGCCCACACCTACCGCATCTGTGTGTTCCTGTCTTACTTATCACCCCCTTCCCTTTCGATGGGTTTTTCTTTTCAGATAGGTCCTTGAAATTGAGATTTTTTCTATAAGTAAATTTTAAGGGTTGCTGAACTGGGTGTATATATATATATATATATATATATATATATATATATATATATATATATATTTTTATTATATATATTTTTACTAGTATGGATATATCTTTTTATATTATATTGTATATATTGTTAATATTATTTTTTCATCATTTTTATACAATTATACTTATTTATTTATTTATTTATATATTTATTAGGAAGCCAATTTTTAAACAATAACATACAAAAGTATATATATATATTATTATTAATATTTATATATTTATATATGTACATGTTCTTTGGAGTTCATATTATGTGAACTATTGTTCTTGCAAGACAGGCTATTCATGAAGTGGAAAGTCTTTTTTAAAAAAGTTTTTTCAAACAGTTTTAAAGGTACCAGTTTGGTTTAAAATGACCTGGAGCAACAATTAATTAATTAACCAATGGTTCCTTGTTATGTTTTGATATTTAAAGCATTCAATTCCAAGTGTTTATGTGATTCTGATGAAGTCTAACTAGTGAAGACGAAAGCGCGCTTAATCACCGGTTCATATCACTGTTTTATGTTATTTTCGTGGTCTATGAGGTTTTTATCGTTGTTGGATTAATAAACACAGTTATTTGGATCTACCCAGTGTTTTGAACATTATATGTACTTTTGACCTGGTGACAGACTTTGGTTTACAGCTTGGAGGACAGCCCTTTATGGTACAGCGAAGGACTTCTACTTTTTGTAAGTGTTTAGTTCTGAAAACAATTCATTAATGGCACGGAGTAGCTGGTGACAGCTAGTGGTTTTAGCTGAAGTGGCTATATCCTGTGAAGAAGTACTTATAATGTGCCAGAACTGAACCAAGTCGAAGGCAGAAGAGTAGAGGAAAACAACAGTTCTGTATCACATCGTCCAATGTACTATTTATCGAATACCAGTTTGTCGAACTCACATTGTCAAAATCCCTTTTTGTTGAACAATCATTTAGTGAATATTATCCCAGGGAAAAAATGCATTGGGCCACAATTGGGAATTTGCCCTTTCCCCACTGTAGTGCGATCTCTTGGTTGGTATATTTATATAGTCGGTGTGGGAGGGCGTGAGTGGGTTTTAAATTTTGTGTTTTTTTTGTGATGATCAGTAATTCGACAACTGGTTCTGTTCCCTGGGAATATATTTGCTAAAATAATCATTTGACAAAAAGGGGTTTCGACAGGATCTATATTAGTTTGCCAGAATGGCATTCCAGCGAACACCTATTCATCAACCTGTAACCAGCGAAAATTGCATCTGCAATTCGCTGAATTTACTAAGGGCAACTAAATAGTTGCCTGAAGAATGACAGACCAATGTGTAGTTAAATTGAACTCACCTAGGTGGAGGGTTTTGCCCCCCACACCCCCAACTATGGAGAAAAGGGCAAAGTTCTGTGGTTGTTCATTGTGCTTCAGGCAACTATTTCATTGCCTTAGTGAATTCAGCAAATCGTTGATGCAATTTTCACTGATTACAGGTCAATGAATAGCTGTCAAAACTCCTTTTTGTCATATGATCATTTTAGCGAATATTTTCCCAGGGAACAAAACCAGTAGTCCAACTACTGATCATCACAAAAAAAACACAAAATTTAAAATCCACTCAGGTGGGGGGCTTTGCCACCCACGTCCTTCCACCCCACCATATAAATATACCAACCACCCCACCATATAAATATACCAACCCAGAGATTGCACTACAGTGTGGAAAAGGGCAAATTCCCAATTGTGGCCCATTGTGTTTTTTCCCTGGGATAATATTCACTAAATGATTGTTTAACAAAAAGAGGTTTCGACAAAGTGAGTTAGACGAAGAAGTATTCGATAAATAGTAAGTTCGATGATGTGATATAGACCCAAAAAACAACTACATGTATTCAGTTACAGCACTTTCATTCCAGCTAATCTGGGGAATTTCATCAGACTGATTCTGCTAATTAAAATTTCTACTAATTAACATTTAAATACATAAAGTTGGTTAACTGTTTGACTAAAATCAATCCATAGACAATATATACTTAATATTTTTAGATATCCCTGAATATCTAAATATTATGTATTAGTTTATGGGTTCTTTTAACTCACATGGTTCACCATTTTGTATATTTAAATGTTCTGTTAATTGGCAGTACCAATTTGATTACTTTCCCTGGATTAGTTGGAATGGAAATGTTACTTTCTTACTGTATTTCATTGTTTAATGTAACACTTTCTGCCTTTGAGGTAGTTTCTTTTACTATAAATTTGCCAGTCATACAAACATTGTTAACAGTTTATTTCTAATGCAATAAAAAGTTAAAAATATCCATTGAGTGGACTTTCGTTTTTATTCATATGTTCATAGGTTCATAGGTTCATACTAGGCTATCTGCCCTAGGGCATTTATAAGCCTAGCCAGAGTGTGTTTGGCTTTCGCCACCCATTTTAAATTAATTTTGCTATGCCCTTTTTCGAGGTTAGTATACTGTGCCTCTGTCTAACAGTAACACAGAAGTGATACCCGGGGTAAACCTACGATCCCCCATCCACTCATCAAGATTCCTCTTGAAGAGAGTCAATGAGGGACTCTGCCTAACCTGGACTGGGATTTTATTCCAGAGTGAAGGGAGCCTCTGGGTTATGAATCTGTCCCTCCAGCATGTCCAGTTTATTTCAGTGCTGAGGTTCAAGTCTCTCGTGTGCGTAGCTCGATGGGATTTGGATTTTCTGAGGTGCAGCATGTCCATTAAATCCGGGTTGGACATGGCTTTATACGTCAGGCACAGATCGCCTCTGAGCAGGCGGTATGCCACTGAGTAGAGCTGGAGTTTCTTTAACCGGGCAGCATATGGCATCTGTTTGAGCCCTTTGATCCTCTTGGTGAGGTACTTTTGGGGTCTTTCCAGTTGCTGCAGGTGTCTGGTAAGGTACATCCCAAAAGGGACATTGTACTCAATTATGGGCCTGATGAGGGATGAGTAGAGAGGCACAATGACCTCCCCTGATCTAGATGTGAATCCCTTCATGATTAGGTGGGCTATATAAAATGTTTTTCTAACCACTTTGGCCACGTGGCTGTCAAATGAGAGATTGCTATCAACTTGGGTCCCCAGGTCCCTAATTACTTCTTCTGTACTTAATGGATTACCACCTATGTGGTAATTTGTGGGCACTTTGTGCCAAAGGGGATGACTATACACTTTTTGGCGTTTAGCTTGAGGCCATGGCTCTGGCACCAGTTGTCTGTTTCTATGAGGCCCTTTTGGAGGATGCTTGTGTCAGCTGAAGAGTCGATTATAGCACCCAGTTTGCAGTCATCTGCGAACTTGGTCAGCCACAGTCCTTCCGTGTTGGCCTGTACCTCCGAGAAATATATACCGAACATGAGAGGTCCCAGGACTGAGCCTTGTGGGACTCCACTTGTAACTGGTTTGGAGTCTGACATGGCTCCAGCAATTCTAACCATGTGGGTTCTGTCCTTGAGCCAGTTTGCAACCCATCTAGTGACATAGGGGTTTATATTTAAGCTGGTGAGCTTATCTATAATGCCCGAGTGGGGTATTGTATCGAAGGCTTTTGCAAGGTCCAGGTAGGCTGTGTGGACCACCTTCCCCTCGTTAATGGCCTTGGTGACTGTTTCAAAGAAATCGACCAGGTTTAAGAGGCAGGATCTGCCCTTAACAAAGCCGAACTGGGTAGGATCCATTGTCTGTAGGTCCACAATATCTTTTTTTATGAGGTCCATGATGATTCTTTCCATAGCTTTGCAGACCAAGCTAGTCAGGCTTATGGGGCGATAGTTTCCAGGATCCGTTGAGGCACCACCTTTGTGGAGAGGGACCACTGTTGCTGTACGCCACTCTTTGGGTACATATCCTGTGGTAAGGCTGAGATTGAACAGTAGTTTTATGTTTGGGTTTAGCTCTTCTTAGAGTTCATGTAGGACGCAGCCCGGGACACCGTCTGGTCCCATTGATACTGTGTTTTTTGCTTTGGAGAGGGTGGCTCTTACCTGAGCATCTGAGATGTCAGGGGGGCAGCACTCTGCTGGGATAGATATTTGCCCTTTTGGTGGGGAGGGGGGGAGAAGTTTGCGCTGAACCTGTCAGCTAGGATGTTGGCAATATCTGTGGGTTTGGTGTATTTTTTGTCATTTTGGACTAATTCTGAGCATATCTGGGAATTCCCACCCAGGTTCCTAACATAACTAAAGAAAGCCTTGTGATTATCCTTAGTGTCCTGTGCAATTTTTCTCTTGAAGCTGGCCTTAGACGATTTTATGAGTGCCCGTAGTTTTTTGCTAACACTGATCAGAGATGCCTTCCCTTTTTCGGATTTTGCTCTATCATGTAGTAGCTTCCTCCTTCTATTGTATAGTTTGTTTATGGCTGGGGTTCACCAGACAGGACGTCTGCCTTTGGAGGATTGGGTCTTGGTTTTATTTGGGATTGCATGATCCATGCATTTCTGAAGGTGCTCATAGAATGCGTTTATAAAGGATTCTGCGGTCTTGGTTGTATTTTCCACAGGCCCGGGGGCTTTGAAAGATTCCACCTTGGTTTTGAGGAGTGTGAAATTTGCTTTAGAGAAGTTTTTCACTGTGGTTTTCTGGGCAGGGGGTGGGGTCGGGATGTGAATATCCAGTGAGATTAGTTTATGGTCTGATCTTACTTTTATTTTGTTTCTTTTATTTGTAATCTCTGAAATATGAGTAGCATTTAATCAAATGAGAACTAGATGGCTTGCCTGTTTTTCAGTGCAATGATCCACAAATTAATGTCAGCGGTGAGAAAGCTTACCTTAGCTTCGTAGTAATTATATGGTGGGACATGTATCACATTTGTGGACTAGAGTTTTAAAATGAGTACCGATATACTTTATTTGCAGAACTTTCATTTACCTTGGGGCTGGGATTTAGAAATATTCTCTTCCTCATGGCACAGCAGTAAATATGAAGGATTTCTGTAGCTTGATGTATCATTTAGTAGCTGTTTATCCATGTATTAACTAGCAAAGAATTGATATTCCAAGAAAAGAGATGCACAGTATGTTAGTGCAACTATGTTACAGACAGAATCACAGGCAGTGGAGGAGCGTTGTTACGATACACTTTGTGATTCGTGTAAGAAAGGAAAGGAAGGTTTATGAGGTTATGCATGGTCACACATGTAACGAAGTGCCTCATCACTTTAACTCAGGCACTGTGGGCAAGAGGTCAGTGAGGGCCAGCACATCGAAGGGGAGAAAGAAGGAGATAGCAACCTCAACCTTGACAAAGCTTTTGACACAGTCCCCTACTCAAGCACAGGAGAAAAGTTAAATAAACTTGGAATAAGCTCATACATCATCCACTGGATTGCCAGCTGCTGCAGGAGATCAAAGTAGAAGAAGCTACCTCTACAAAGAGACCAGTCACCAGTGACATCCCCCAGGTTTTGTGCTGGGGCTCTTCTGTGTGGCATCTACTTCTCTGAAGTAAAAACCAGTATCAAAAGGATCTGTCTGACAAAGTCTGCAGATGGCTGCAAGCTAGGAGCAGTCACTAAATCCCCAAATGAGTTGGCCATCCTGCCAGAAAGTTTGTCCCATGCAAATAACTGGTGCCAGAATCATGGAAAGTCATCTAACCTGGGGAGCTACCACATTGACAAGATCTCCTTGAGAGATGACCCACTTGTTCAGGATTTGGGAACCTATGTGGACAGTGATCTAATTTTCAACCAACATGTGCCCACTGTCATAAGAAAGCCCTTCTATATTGCACAGCTTATAAAGAAATGGATTGCATCTAGATCTAGAGAGATCATTGTCACCTTTTATTCTGCTCCCATTAGGACAGTCATTGAGTATAATGCTCCCTTTGACATGTATTTGCCCAGAAACATGCAACAACTGCAACTCCCACAGACATATCTTTGTAAAAGGATACAAGGCCCAAGCAATATATCCTACATGGACTGCCACAAAGCCCTGTCTCTATACTCCAGTATCTTGCAGACTCCTAAGAGGTAATCTGTCTAGCATACATGGCATCCTCCAACCTTATACTGATGGACCTACTGCAAGTCAAATGGAATCTGAAATACAGTCTAGGGATCTAAAGCTCTTCTGCAATGTCAGTACACTGGTTTGGAGGGACATTTATATCTTCCAGAGGATACCACTGGTCAGCAGCAGACTTCCTATTCACAGAAAATAAATCTAATTTCTGTCCATATTCAAACGCAACTTGGATCTATGGAAGGGCAACTCCTGTACAACTTATAGGCAGCTCCTAAATGCTTCATCCCATGTATAGGTTCCCTCAAATTATGTATGGTATGATCACAGTTATTCTCATTAGGGGTAATGTATAATTATCAAATATGGGATGGGTAAGGCCAGTCTAACACAAAATGGGATAGTTAATTCAAGCACCAAAAAGGAATATTGGCTAAGCTTAGAATGGCCTACAAGGACAGATAGCCTAGTACTTCCCTATGAACTTATAAGGGCATGGCTGTAACATGTCCATCTGTTGTGGGGGCACACTGTTGCCTATATGCACTGAAGGCAGGAAATTGTTTAGAATGGACTAGGCTTGTAAAGGCTCCAGGGCCATAGCCTAGTACACACACCTGTGGACTACACCTATGAAGATGCTTGATGTCAGCAGGTCATCTGTGGTAGACATAATAGCATGGGGCAATGCCATGCAAGTGATTAAATGGACGATAGGATGCCTAGCCATATAGACACACTTAAGAGTTCTTTCTACCCTTTTGAGCACTTAATAGGGCTCATTTCCTAAATCAAGAAGGGCTCTACATGACAAGCCCTTTATGAATTTGTTTGTGTTGACCCAGCCTTAAAGGTAGCTAAGTCAAAGTTTGACTTCTAGTACCCTGTAACGTATTCCACAGGTACAGGCTAAGAGGCTCCATTAGTTTAAACTAACCTCTTGTGAGAGGGATGTGTTCAGAAAAGCCACCTCTACACATCTCTTCTCTAGTGAGTCTTGTTTAATTCTTGGTTTAAATTTAAGTCCCCATTATGGGTGCTTACAGAGCTACTGTTTTTACTAAAAAATAAATGACACAGGATTGTGTTGTTCATGGCTTGAAAAGCAAGATGTAGGTCACCTTGGCGAAATCAGTAGGCTACTGAGTACAAGAAGATTCATGTTATTTTTGAAAATCATTTAAGAATTAATTTAAGGCCTTTAATTTTCTAAGTTAAGATTGTTGGGTCATTACCAGCTGAGTGATATGATTTGATTTGTACATATCAGTGGGAGCACTGTCTTTAATGATGGGTCTGGTAAGGAAAGATTACAGTGCTATGATGACGTCTTTGGCTCTTGAGGATATTTGCTTGGAAATTATATGGGCTGGATGGAATGATTTCCTGACTATAGCAGAAGCTTGATGATTGAATGGGGGGGGGTCTACCTAAGTACCCAGTTCTTTTATGACCATATCTGTCTTCAGAAGAGTACCATTTATAATGTAGATGGTGTAGCATTTTTGCTGAATGCCACTATGCTGCACCTTTTTGCATTTAGCTCAAGACCATCTTTGGTACATCAGGTATGTGCATATTCCAACCCATGCTGAAGCTGTTTAGTATCAGTGGATGAGTGCATAACAGTGCCCAGTTTGCAGTGATCAGCAAAGTTTGTTAAATGCACATCTGGGATGTGGGTTTGGATGTCTACAAGATAAATATCTAACAGGAGAGGGGCCCAGGACTAATCTCTGTGATAACCCCCAGTTAAAATTTTACATTCAGATAAAGTGCCAGCAACTTTCACAACTTGGAATTTATTGGATAGCTGATTTGCAATCAAATGGTCAATGTAGGAACTCTCAAAAAGCTTGTCTAAGTTTTCAATTATACCAGCATGAGGGATAGTCAAAAGTATTGGAGACAAGTAGCCTGCACTGAATGAGACAGGACCTGTCCTTCATAAAACTAAACTGACGGAGGTTTAGATATACTGCAAGGTGTTTCATATAAGGTTGGTAAGGCTGATGGCGCAGAATTTTCTGGGCCTGTTGACAGGTCACTTCCATGTAGGGAAGTAGCATCTGTCCCAAATCATTCCGGCCCAAACCATTTAGGCTGGGATTGAACAGTTCAAGTAGAGACTGTGACAGACCAAACTTGGCTTGGATGTGAATGCAGCATGATTTGTTGTCTGGCCCTATAAAAGTATTGTTTTTAACCTCTGATTGGGATTCTAAGACTTGTTCCAAACTGATTTCAGATTAACTAAATTTTCTGGGTAAAGTTAGCACTAATTTTATCTGCTAATCCTTTGGCTAGTGCATTGAATTGATCAGAATATGTGAAATTATTATGGATGAGTACAATGCAGTGTTGGACATTATTCCTTAATTTCCTGACCTAATTAAAGAAGGATTTGTATTTTCTTTTGATATCTGCAGTGACCTTAAGCTGACAGATGGTGACAACGTTTGCATAGCCCAGTTAGATCAGTTACTGTCAGCAATGCTAATGCTGGAAGGCTAACACCATTGGGTGAAGGGGCAAGCTTGTCATCCTGTAACTATCATCCCTCTTGAGTCTACATTGAAAATACCGCCACGGATAGCATTTCTCACCCACACTGCCTGCGATGTGACTGGACACACCATATGGTAGGGTGCGATGGAAGGTATTTCTGCCATGAATCCAGGTATTTTCCTGACTTGAACACAACACTTGGCATTACTCAGAGGTTATACGAGGTCAATGATCAAAGCTCAGGACAGACAGCTGCCATGTACATCATGGAAGAGTCACTGAGTGTGGTGCCTGGTCTGAGTGACAACGTGCAACACTTGCACAGTCTGCAGGGTGACATCTAGCATCTGCATAATGACATGATCTATAGGGACAAGGAGAAGACAGGTAGTGAACATAACATCATTTTGTGCTTTCTTGAGGTATAGAACAGAATTTGTCTGCTAATAGGATGACTGTATCTCCAGGCTCAGTGAATGTGGCACCAATAACCACCATTTCAAGACATTACTGCGTACTGCCCTTAAGGTTTCTGACAAGGCTTTGGTTATCTTTCACCTCAGAGGCTATCTTAACTCAGAGCTGGCTTTGCTTAACCTAATTAGCCCTCTTAGTTGCCTATTTAATTTGATGAGAGAGTGTTTATCTTAATGGGAATTACCGTTTCTGACTTTTGACATTTTTTCCTTTTGTGGTATATCCAGTTTAATTTAGGATGCCACCAGGGTAGTTTGTTTTGGGGGTGAGTCTTGGGCTTACCTCTGGTAGGTACAGCAACCTATAAGCAGCCATTGACATGGCTGTACAAAGTTTCTTAAAGCAATTTAACATAGGCTGCTGTGTTCTCGGGGTTTGGAGCAGCATTGAATTTGAACAAACCATCACTTAATAAAAGGTACTTTGTCTTGGAATATTTCCTGTTACTGGTTTTAATGGGATTGTGGAGCTGACTTTCATTTTGAAGGAGACAGATTTATGGTGAGACCTTATCAGGGAGGATGAGACATGGGGGGCTGCAGCATACTCCCATACTTGTGAGCATGAGGTCCAGTATGTTGGAGCCTGTAGTGGGCATATTTACCATTTGGTCAAGGATGTTTGCATTTATGAAGTCCAGGAATCTCTGTGCCTGTAGATTTGAGGCCATGTAGGATTTCCAGTCTCTAGTGGGGTAATTAAAGTCTCCCATGAGTAGGGTGTTTAGTTGGATGGTAAGTGTCCGCAGTAGATCCAAGTATACATTGTGAGCCTCTTGTTAAAGGAATATAGTGAGTTACATTGTTTAACATGCAGGGGAAATGTATTCCAGAAGTTTGGGAAGTGTTGGGTTATAAATCTTTACCTCCACTGTGTTTTATTTATCTGTTAATGAAGATTTGACCTTGGCTCTAGAAAGTTATTTAAACATCTTTATCAAACATGCTATATTTTTAATTAAAATAGGTACATAGGTAGGCTATTTGCCCGAAGGCATTTGTAAGCCTAGCCAGGATGTGTTGGCTTTCACCCCCCCCCCATTTGATTAGTTCCCTGTGCCTCTGTCCAGCAGAGCCACTGAAGTGATCCCCAGGGTAAACTTTCTGTTTCCCATCCACTTGTCAAGGTTTCTCTTGAAGAGTGTTAGTGAGGAGCTCTGCCTAATGTAGATTGGAATCTTGTTCCAAAGCATGGGAAGTCTCTGGGACAGGAATCTATCCCTCCAGCACATCCTATTTATTGTTGTGGTGAGGTTTAGATCCCTAGAGCATGTGGCTCAAGGGGATAAGGTTTTCTTTAGGTGGAGCATGTCCATCAATTCTGGGTTGGACATGGCCTTGTATGTCAGGCAGAGATCACATCTGAGTAGGCGGTATGCAACCAAGTACAGCTGGAGTTTCTTCAGTCTAGCTGCATAGGGCATCTGTTTGAGGCCAGTGATCCTCTTGGTGAGGTACTTCTGTGGTCTTTCTAGCTGTTGCAGGTGTCTTGTAAGGTACATCCCAAATGGGGCATTGTACTCTATGATGGGTCTGATGAGTGATGAGTAGAGGGGCACAATGACCTCTTTTGATCTGGATGAGAACCCTTTTGTGATAAGGTGGGCCACGTAGAAGGATTTTCTTGCCACTTTGACAATGTGATTATTAAAGGAGAGATTAATATCTACTTGGGTCCCCAGATCCCTTATTATGTCTTCCGTAGTTAGGGGACTACCACCTATGTGGTAGTTTGTGGGTATTTTGTTTTTTCCAAAGGGGATGACTATGCACATTTTGTCATTTAGCTTGAGCCCATGATTTTGACACCAGGTATCCGTCTCAGTGATGTCTGTGTCAGCCGGAGAGTCAATTATAACCCCAAGTTTGCAGTTGTCTGCGAATTTGGTCAACCATAGTCCTCTTGTGCTTGCCTGTACCTCTGAGAAGTATATGCCGAACAGGAGGGATCCTAGCACTGAGCTCTGGGGAACGCCACTTGTAACCGGTTTAGAGTCAGACCTAGCTCCCGCAACTCTTACCATGTAGGTTCTGTCCGTGAGCCAGTTAGTAACCCATCTTGTGACGTAGGGGTTTATGTTCAGGCTGGTGAGCTTATCTATAATACCAGAATGGGGAATGTTGTCAAAGGCCTTTGCAAGGTCTAGGTAGGCTGTGTGTATCACCTTTCCCTCGTCTATAGCCTTGGTAACTGTCTCAAAGAAGTCCACCAGGTTTAGGAGGCATGATCTGCCCTTAACAAAGCCAAACTGGGTAGGGTCCAGTGTTTGGAGGTTCCCAATGTCTCTGTTAATGAGTTCCATGATGATGCGCTCCATAGCCTTGCAGACCAAGCTAGTCAGGCTTATAGGGCGATAGTTACCGAGGTCTGTTGTGGTTCCACCTTTGTAGAGCGGAATAGCCGTTGCTGTGGGCCACTCTATGGGTACATAACCTGTGGAGAGGCTGAGTTTGAACATTGTGTTTAGGTGAGGGGTTGGTTCATCTTTGAGCTCGTGCAGGACACAGCCTGGGTCACCATCCGGTCCTCTGAGTGTGTGATTTCAGGGGCTCTACATTCTTCTGGTATGGTTATAGGCCCTTTTGGGGATGTTGGTGATATCGGTCAGTTCAGTGCATTTTGTGCCATTCTGCACTAACTCCGAGCAGATCTGAGCATTACCACTTAGATTCTTGACATAGCTAAAGAATGCCTTGTGGTTATCTTTGGAGTCCTTGGCAGTTTTTCTTTCAAAGCTCACCTTGGATGATTTTATGAGGGATCGTAGTTTCTTGCTGATACTGATCAGGGATGTCTTCCCTTTATGGGATTTTACTCTTTTCTGTACTAGTTTCCTCCTTCTATTGTATAGCTTGTTTATAGCAGGAGTCCACCAGACTGGTTTCCTTTTCTTGGAGGAGTGAGTCTTGGTTTTGCTTGGGCTAGCACAATCCATGCATTCTTGTAGGTGCCCATAGAATGCATTAGTAAAGGATTTTGCAGCTTGGACAGCATTATCCTTTAGCATAGGGACTTTGAAACTTTCCACCTCGGTCTTAAGTAATGTGAAGTTTGCTTTTGAAAAGTTTTTCATGGTGGTTTCCTTGTCTGGGGGTGGGGGCGGAATGTGGATATCCAAAGTGATTTGTTTATGGTCAGATCTAACCAGCGAGGGGTTGAACTCGAGCACCTGTCGTCCACATTGGTGATGACCAGGTCCAATATGTTGTCACTTCTGGTGGGAGTGTTGACCAGTTGATCCAGGGCGTTTGAGTTTATAAATTCTAGGAAATGTTGGGCAAGGGAGTTAGTACTGAGTAGTTCTCCTAGTTAATGCTTGGGTAATTGAAATCACCCAATATTAGGATGTTTGGTAGGACCTTTATATTTCCCAGTGTTTCCAGAAATGTGGAATGGGGGTCTTGGGACATGGTGGGTGATCTGTAGCAAGCTACAATTTGAATTGCAGTTTTGCCTGTTGTTAGTTGCATGTGGATGTTCTCTGAAGCATCGTGCTGTGCCACTAACCTGGAGGTGTGGGCATCCTTGATGAATATGGATACACCCCCGCCTTTTGCTCTTGTACACTGGCACTAATATGTTTATTTTCTTGTCATCTGGGACTGGGACTAAAATACAAAAGGGGCATTCACAGCTCTGGGCAGTACACACGTATCAAACTCCTGTCACACTGCATGAAAGTTCTGGAGAGGATGACTGATAGATGAATATCCAGAGTAGTAGAAAGTAAAATGGGAGATGAGCAATTCAGGTCCAGATCAGGATGCAGCACAACTGACTCAGTGTTTGCATTTAGACAGTTGAGAATAAGCTAGAGATATGGTAAGAGTCCATTTGGGCATTCCTTGACTTGGAGAAAGTACATGACAAGGTCCCAAGAAGGCTGATTTGGGCAGTCCTGCTGTGGTTCGGAATCCCAGAAACATTGGTAGAATTAGTGCAGACTATGTGCAAGGACCCAATGACTTAAGAACAAACAGTGTTCAGTCTCACAGTGGGGTTCTCATGATGCATTTTAACAGTTTTCATTCACTCTAACATTACATAACTCCTGTATTCTCTTGAATTTTACTCCTCTTCCTCCTGAATATTTATTCTTCCCATATTGTGAGTGGGTATGTATCAGGGTTCAGCTCTGAGCCCACTGCTGTTCATACTGGTGATGAACTAGATTAGCAAACAAGTCGGATGGGACTGATCTACAAAGTTGCTGTATGTTGATGATACAGCATTTCAGGCAGACTCTGAGCAAGAACTTCAGAAAATGAAAGGAAATGGAATACAAAACTGATGGCACATGGGATGAAACTGAGTACAGATAACTCATTTGCAATAGCAGCAAATGGAGGAAAACAGAAGAAGCTGAAAATTGAGATAGAAGAGAAAACAGTGGAAGAGATTAATAGTTTCTAGTATCTGGTAGGGGTGGTTGAGGAGAAGAGAAGTCTGAATGAGGAGGTCAAAGCTAGAATAAGAGTGGATGCAGACAACTGTTACAGAGTGTCAGGGATAGTGTATGACAGAAGAATGCCAAAGAAGCTGAAAAGTAAGGTATACAAAACAGTATTGTGAGCAGTACTACTGTATTGGACAGAAACATGGGCAGTAAAGGCAGAGCAGCTGAGGAAGCTAGCGATGGAGATGGTGTCTGGGATGAGTGATAGGGTCGCACTGTGGGACAGACAATGAAATAAGGACAAAAGAGCAGAAGTCAAAGTAGTTCCAATTGCAGAAAAGATAAAAGAGAACAGATTGCACTGGTTTGGGCATGTGCAGAAAAGCACAATCTGGTGAAGATTTGGGAAAGACAGGAATAAAGCAAGAGAAATTGAATGCATCCATCACAAAGATGAATGGATTGTGTGAGGAAAGACCTGAAACAGTTAGGAATGGCTGTTGAAGAAGGTAGGAAAGTGGCAGTGAATCAAGAGAGCGATGGCGACAGTTGCCATGACACCCAGACCTCATGTAGAAAATGTGCAAAAGGAGGGTTGATGATGGTGATGATGATGATGATGATGATGATGCAGTTTAACAGTTTTCATTCACTCTAACATTACATAACTCCTGTATTCCCTTGAATTTCACTCCTCTTGCTCCTGAATATTTATTCTGCTCGTATTGTTCCCACAAATTCCATTTATTGTTATGTAATTTGTTCCTTGCATTGTCTAAATATCACACTTCCAGTTCTTGTAACTCCTTTACAGTATTCAGTACTTTTGCTACAGTTTATTTATTTATACAGTTTGATGACGGGGATAGTCCACTCGGCCTGGAAGAGCCCATTTTCAGTGGAGGCCCGGGGAGAAAAGCTCCACAGGATATAGACAATTTTACAATAGTTATACAAAAGTAAATAAAGTAGTAGAACAGTGAAAAATACAAAGAAAATATACAATTTGTTAAAAAAAGGCATAACATTTCTAATCCTAGTTGGTTTACAGTTTGATTTCCATTTTCTGGTAATTGATTTTTTTATAGCTGATAGTATTAAACTTAGTAAGGCCTTACTATATCCCAGCTCAAAAGAATAATATCCCTAGTTACACCCATTTGCTCCCCCAACATTTCTTGCAAACTATTCTGCAGGGAAATTTTAAAATCTGCCAACTTGTTATGTTCCCAAAAACAATGTTCCCAGTTACCTCTCTCTTTACTGTCACATCTACAGGATTTGCTGTCTGTCTGAGGAAAATGTGAAGTCTACTAGGGGTATAAAATACCTATACAAACACTCCCCGACAAAAATCCCAAACATTCTGCACTTTGTTGCAAACTTGGGAGATATGCAGATATATTTTCATTTTTCTGTTGTATTTTGCCTTTCCAGTCTTTGTTCCCAGTCTTTTCTAACCCCTCTGTTCGATTCTTATAACTATCATGGAATATGATACTTGCCCTTCGAACTATCCTTTTTAACAGTAACTTCTATTTTAGACTCAACTAAAAAAAAACTGTTTTTTTTTGGTATACGAGAAGTGCTCATGTCTAAATGTTTGTTTTTAGACTTGAATAAACGCATTACCAGAGATGGCCTTTCATTTAACAATCCCATCCCTTTCTTTTGCCTATGCTCATGTTATTAATCCCAGGTAGAGAAGTATCCTTGCAGTCCAAATTTCTGCTTAGTTTCTTCCCTTGGTTCTTCTTCTTATTTCCTCAACCATATTCCACCCCCTTTTGCCTCCTTTCTGTAGCCCTACCTGTAGTTATCCCCATTAGTAAAATGTCCTTTTTTTGCATGCCCATGTTGGCTTATTTCTTGGAATACTTTATGAATATAATATTCTATACGGTTGCTGCTGTTCTCCCTAATGACCTGCTTGCAAATTCCTACTCTGCCCTTACTTCTCGAACACTCCCTCCCCATTTCATTATCATCTATTTCCACTTTGACTAATAACCTTCTGCTTGTTTATGTATACCAGGCCTTAATTGCAACTTTTTAAATATCGCTTCAAATCAGGTAGGCCTAAATCACCTTGTTCTCTGAGGAAAATCACCTTATCCCACTTAACTCTTTCCCTCTTCCTCTCCCAGATAAATTTCTTCAACTCTTTATTAATTCTGCTCCACAACCTCTCCTCTGGTTGATAAAAATATGCCTGATCTATATATACAGCCAGAGGGACCAGAGACATTTTCACTGCTGGTATCTTACTAGTCATATATTATCTTTAATTTAATCTCTTTCCACATGCTCTTAGCTGTCATAATAGACTCATTTTAACCCATGCACCTAAGTACTTCATCTAATCATGCCCCCTAAATACGTGTATTGCTGAAACAATTATAGCCTTTGCTTTATCTCCATTTATTTCATGTCCTGAAAAGACTTGTAACTGTCTCAAAATATACTTTTACAATGAACTATCCTTTTCTGTCCTTGGTTCTAGAACTGGGGGAGATACTGGACTTTCAGAGAAACAGGAGGTCCAGGATAGTCCTGTTTCAAATGGCATGTTGAGTGAGTCAGTTATATCCTCACAAAAGTCTACCAAATGACAAAGACCCCCGATGGCTCTGGTAAATCTGCCTCATATTCGTATCGCAAAAAATTGAGTCACGGGATGAACAAGTGCGAAAACCACATTGGAGATGCGAAGAGATAGCTGTCCCCAGCTTTAAGGTAGAGGACTGACTTCACTTCCTTATTTGTGAAAAATGAAAAAAAATACTTAATTTGATAAGGTGATCTGATGAAGTCCAGTTGTTAGACAAAAGCGGTTATCATAAATTGAAGCTGAGATACTGCATTGACTAAGCCTGTTTGGGTTAGTTTCTTCAGTATCTTCATAGAATAGGAAATATCACCTGAAGTTTTGGTCTGTTTATTACAGCTGCTTATTATTGTTAAAAAAAGTGTTTTTTTATTTTTCATTTTTCACAAATAACAAGGAAGTAAAGCCAGTCCTCTATCTTAATGATGGGGAGAGCTATCTCCTCACATATATGTTGTGTTTTTTTTACTCCCTTAGAAATTTTGTAAGACACTGAATAAATGGAGAGAGCTTCTGGCCTCTCTTGGTAGCTCATGGACTTCAGGCCTGTGATTTCTTTGGTTAGAAATCTTTGGAGTCTTTCTAACTGTTGGAAATGTTTAATGAGATACATCCCAAAGGGGACATTGTACTATACAAAAGGCCTGACAAATGCTGAGTATAAGAAAGTGGTTACCTCTTTAGACCTTGAATATCCCTTGGTAATTAGCTGGACTAAATAAAATATTGACAACTGCTGTTACATGATGGTCAAAAACAGAGGGAGCTATCAACCCAAGGTCCTAGATCCCTAACTACATTTTTGTGTTAGAATGGTATGTGTCTATACAGTAGGAGGAGGTGATGGGCTGTCTAACAAAATTGATGATCCTACACTTTTTAACATTTAGTTTTGATCCCATTTTTAGTACACCAGGAGTTTACAAGGCAGTGTTCATTCTTTAGGGTTTGGGTGTCATAGGATGACTTAACAACAACCCCCCAATTTGCAGTCATCTGCAGACTTTGTTAGACAGAAGACTCTGCTTGGAGATCTGAGAAGTAAGTACTAAAAAGGAGGGGCCCCAACACTGAACCCCAAGAGGCACCACTGGTCCCTTTAATACTTTCTGAGGAAGTACCTGCAGACCACACTGTGCGAGTTCAGTTATTCATCTAGTCTGATGTCCATCTTATTAAATATAAACTGATCTTTAAATCATTTCACCTTTGCACGAGGTCAGCAAGAAAAATGTTGCTTAAGGCCTTGGACAGGTCAAAATACTCCATGTGTATTACATGGCCACCATCTGTAGCCCCCATAACTCTTTTGAAGATGTTTACAGTATGAAATGCGCAAGACCTACCTTTATATACATTACCCCGCCAGGCCAGCCTTTGGGAAACTGGTGCCGTCCTAGGAAAAAGGGCTCCACAGTGCCCCCCACACCACCCACAGCCGCCATCTTGGTCTGCCTACACAATCCAGCTTACTTTTCTTCCTTTTTCTCACAGTTTGTGTTACTCTTCAGTTTTGCTGAACTCATTCAATGTGTTTTAAAGAAACCATTTATTTACTCAAAAAAATTAAACAAATGAATACTGGAAAAGTGCATCTGCTAAAGTGGTGCCCTGGGCAGCCGCCTAGTTGGCCTATGCCTAGGGCTACTTGTGACTCACACTTACAAGTCTCAGAATTTAACTGTTGCTACACACATGCGCATTCTATGATTTTGCTTTCTGTCAACTGCAAACATTCAGTTCATTCAGTTTTGTGGATACAATGAAAGACATTTCTCTTGCAGCCATTGATGCAAGATGACCTTTTGTTTGTCCAGTTATGTGAACATATGCACATTGTATGATTTCGTTTTTTTAAATGTCAGCTGGAAACCTTCAATTCAGTCATTTTTGGATGTTTCTTGGTTTCATTGAAATACATTTCCCTTCCAGGTACTGATACAGAACAACCCTTTGTTTGTCCAACGATATATTTAATTTGAGGTCTCCTAAGATAACAACTGTAAATGTTTTATTTACCAATTTTCTGTGCAAAACATATTTTGAGCATACAGTGCCTTCCGTAAACAGAAGGATCCCAAAAGTGCTTCTAAAAGAAAATGCATAGATGAGTCCCTAAACTGATAAGAATAAAAAAGCCTGCAAAGCTTAAACAATTAAACTCCATATCATCCACACAAGCTGTTCCATAATTCTTCTGTACCCACTTCATTTTTTAATCTTTGTTTAGAGGGGACGTTCCCACAAACAATCAGAAGAATCAAGAAGTACCACATTTAAAATGTGCATTGACTGCCTGCAAAACTGCAGCGTCTATGGAACAGAGCTTATCAAGCAGGAAAGATAACGGCAAACTCAGTAGGGCTTATGTGTCGATGCACTCTGCACCTGTATAAAATGTCAGTTACCCAATAATAATAGTAATCATGGAGCTTCCAAACAAGAACCCAGTGAAGTAAAACTAAAATGGCCACCTGCATATATTCACAGACAGCATGAAGGAACTTGTACATTTTATACAAGATGTAATTGGAAAAACCAATGCAGGCTTACACATAGTAAAGGAAGTAAACAGTACCCACGGGATAAATGTGGACCCTCAATACTAGAAATTACATTTATTAGTATCTAATTTGCAGAAAGTTCTTAACAAGACTATGCTTCTTTCACACTTTACAACATACTTCCAAGGAGGTGATGCTCAACTGGATTCCGATAATTCCTCTTCCCACATATTTCTTTCCATATCAACACCTAAATCACTCTCTTCATGTGGATCCTGGTTGTTCTCTGAAGGACAGCCTCCACCTAATCTATCGTTCAGGGTTTTGCAAAATTGTGCACAGTACTCTGTATAGACCTGCATCAAGTTTACTGGTGAAGCTTCTTGATACAAATCACCAAAATCATCAGCCTTTTTTAGCAGCTTCACACTTCCTGACATTTAAAATCAATACATTTAAAATAAAATATTTTTCACTCAAGACATTTGCCGATTCTTTCTGTAAATTCAACTCTTTTCCTTCACAAAGCAAACCCCACACACTCACACAATAGCCATGATGCAGTATACGTAAACTTTCTTCTACTCCCTCTACAATGTCTTTTCACATTCATTCTGGACCCAAATCTCTGTGTTCACTGCTGCAAGATAAAAACTTCTTATAGCAACAATTAAAGATTTACTAAATTGAGACCTTTAGGAAGGCCTACAGTGCCTGTCCCCATAAGACAGGCTACATTTGAAGTCCTCCTGACACAACTTGAGAAAAGGGGAACGCAGAATTTGATGATGTCTCATGAAGTGAAGCAGCGATTTGAATAATCAGAGGAATTTGATCAAATCCATTGCAGATTTACACTGCCACCATGCTATTTTTTATGATAGTGGCATTTAGAGTTGGGATAATCTGGTTTCCCCTTTACTCCCAAGGTTGTGCATTTTCAGTTTGTCTGTATACATTATCACAACTGTCAAGTGTGTGGGGGTTGCCCTGTGCAAAACATGTTTACTTTTTTTTAGTTATTTTTATTTAATTCAACTATCTAAGTTGTCTCCTTTCTCATGGATGCAGTGTTACTCCATTCTAATAGAAGCTATGAATGCCAAGTACTAAGTGAAGCTGCAATGTCACACTACACATGTATGTAATACTGTTAAACATACCTGAAGCAAGTCATTGTAAGTATGTAAGACAATGGAGGCATAACTCCATGTTGCATGTCTGCATCATGGTTGACACTCCACAAACTACTCTAAGGCTAACTTCCTAATATTAAGTGATAACGTGGCAAAATTTCAAGCCCCTGTAAAGCCTGAGAACACTGTTGTCTATGAGGAACTATTAACAGAAACCCTATACAAGAATAGTAATAGCTGCATAAAGGCAGTTGTACCTACCCTGAATATGTACAGAACTAACTAAGAAAAGGGTCTATATCGCATGCTCAAAGTTTCAAACCTTCGAATCATTAAAGGACGAACTTTAATGACTTGAAGTCTCAGAACTTCGAACACACATAAAAAAAAGTAAAAACAGTAAAAAGAGAAGAAAAAAACGCTCTATGCAGGGGGGTAAGCCCCCCCTGCACACACCCCGCTACTTAAATATACCAACTTCGAGATCACACTACAGTGCAGTATAGGGAAATCTTCCCTTTCCGTGCTCTATAACGATCTTCGTTATATGCTTCGTGGTTTTACAGCTTCGATCATTAAAGTTCATTCTTTAATGATTTGAAGTTGTAAGACTTCAATCATATGATAGGAATCCCAAAAAACAAGCCACCCTGGTGGAATCACAACATCAACAGGCTGTGTAACAGAAGGAAGAAAATCATGGCAAAAATTTGATGATGCAGCACCTATCAGGATAAAAGCACTCTCATCAAACTAAGCAAACAACTCAGAGGACAACTAAAGTCTACTGAAGCCAAATATGAGGTAATTTGGCCTGCCAGGCCAAGAACAACCACAAGACATTCTTTAGCTGTGTGGACAACCTCAAAGACAACACACAATTGTGTGCATAGTAGTCAGGGACTTCAGGACACACACAGACAGCCTTTGGCAATCATTTGTCTACAGTAGTGAGGAAATCATTTTATGTTGTGCAACTTGTAAACAAAGGTATGGCATCTAGGTTCAAGGAGGTCATTGTTCCACTATAGTCAGCATTCATCAGACATTGAGTGCAATGTTCCTTTTGGTATGTACCTAACCAGGCACATCCAACAACTGTGAAGTCCACAGAGGTTCCTCATTGAAAGAATACAGGGCATAAGTAACATGTCCTGGGCAAATAGCCTCTAATCCCCATCCCTGTATTATCTCTCCTACAGGCTGTTGAGGGAAGATCAATGCCTGGCATACAAGGTGTTGCTGGACCCCCACCCCGCTGGACTTCCTTCATATCTACAAAACAAACAGCACCAGAATTACCCATTCTAAAGACTTAAACCTTGCCTGTGCTATAAATAGGACCTGCATGGGAGGCAGGCATGTATTCCAGTGACCACCCCTTCTCTGGAAGAGCCCCCCCCATCAATGTGAAGCAGAATTCCTCCTTAACCCAATTCAGGTGCAACTTGGACAATTGGATGGGTAACAGGAACTTCATCCCTGGTTTGGCATCTGTCTTTAATGGACACAGGCAGACTGGAAAGGGTTCATCTCCCAAGGCCCTGCTTACACTTATCAAAGGTAGCAGACCTTGTCAGAGATTTGGGATGCATGGCTAGGCTTAAAAAGGCCCTTGTGGTCATTAGCTTGGTAAACACCTATGAACCAATAAGTAATTCTTCACAGGTTAGACTAAATGCCTGAGAGCAGAGGAGAAACTCAATATAAAGGTGAGAAGATTACTAGGACTGAAGCCTTAACTCTCAGGCACTTAGAGGTGAGAAGGTATATGAAACGTTCACCTTTAATTTCTGCAAGGGGCAAGCATACCTCCTAAACTTGAATAAAGGTAATTTAGACATGGAAAAGCTGGGGGGGGCACAGACAGATGCTAAAAGGAAGAGGTTTGTAAGGCACAACAGAACTGAGGACACTGTTACAAAAAAAATTAGAAATCATCAACAAAACAACTAAACGCATTTGGAATCATTTCACTTAGCAGTATATGCTGCCACAGTCCTCGTGAATGAGGTTAGGAAAACATATTTTCTGACTTGAGGCAAATGTCAACAGTTGCTTGCCACACATTTGTTTACTTTTAGCGGCTTCTTTAAAACTGGTTATTGGCAATATTTTCAGGAATCAACTGCTGTTCTGTTTATAATCTGACTAAATTTTCATCCTCATCTGTCACATGAGCAAAACAATAATCCCATGACAGTTTGCCATTCTGTCCATAAGACTTTAGGTAGTATGCACAGCATGGTAAAACGAAACAGAAAAAAAGACATTAGCACCCTAGCCTGAAATGCTAGTCTCCAGTTGCTAAATGCAAGACTATAACTTTTGTGAGTTTATATTTCTACAATTTAAAACTATGGAGAGTTACAAAAAAAGCTGAGCTTTGAGTAGAGCTCAGCACTGACTGACAAAGTCATTGGGCAGCTGCAAGCTCTGCGCTTTCATTATCATTCAGGCAGATGCCCATACTTTGTGAGGGGGCCTCTTCTGCACCAGGCATCAAGATCATGGACTCAAGTTCAGTGCAAAAAATGCAGTAATGTACTCTTTGGGAAATAAGAGCCCCCATCAGAACTACCACATAAATTATACCCCCTTAAAAAGTTAATACAGTCAGTACAGAATGAGGCATATTTGTAGCCAGTCACCTCTTTTTCAGCCATCATGCAACTATTGTTAGGAGATCTCTCTACCTAGCCCATGTAACTACTAAAGGCATATCACTCCAGAGCCTAGACGTTATTGTTCCCCACTACTCTTCACTGATCAGGCCAGCCCACAACAGAACATAATTCCCCCTTTGGCACTTGACTTGAAAACAAACAACAAATTCCTTACCAACAAAAGTATTCATTTCTTTAGCAATTTATAAACTGAAGGATTTTTTTAAAATGCCTTTATTTAATTGTCATTTGTGACATAGGGACATTTACATTCATGTAAAAGTAGTCAAACTGTATTAACAAGTTAAAATTAACAGACATTATGCTTTGCATATACTGATATATATCATACAACCTAAGCAACATTACATAAATTATTAAATTCCTGCCCCTTTTTTAAACAAGAAACATCTTTATTAAACTATGACTTATGTCATAAGAAATTATACGTTTATATAAATGAAAACAAACCACACCAACATAATCCTAGTTGGAAGCATTTTACATCACAGACTATACTGATACATTCCCAGTTGCAAACATTATACATCACTTATAATCTACCCAATCAATTTCAGTCAAACATTCCATAGCTCATTTAAGTCCTGCCTTCTTTTAAACCTCATTGCTCCCCTGTATATATTGTTCCCACAATTCCCATTTTTTCCTATGAAGTTTGCTCCTACCTGTAGATCAGAGTGTGTGATACACCTTTAAGAAGCTTTCCAGTCAGCAGCCACATGCATATAAGTACTGAGCATGTGGAAGCAAGAGTGCCATTTTGTAGTGAGCAGTCAAGATGCATGTGCTTTCTAGTCAGTCAGTTAGTTTGTCTAAGTTAATGTTACTGCTATCCATCCTGATGTGTTTATATATAATAAAGTACTTAAACGAACACCGAAGCCTCATCATCTTATTCATATATACAAGATGAGCCACATGGTGTCAAAGTAATTGGTGGAATATACACTGCCACCATGCTATTTTTTATGATAGTGGCATTTAGAGTTGGGATAATCTGGTTTCCCCTTTACTCCCAAGGTTGTACATTTTCAGTTTGTCTGTATACATTATCACAACTGTCAAGTCTGTGGGGGTTGCCCTGTGCAAAACATGTTTACTTTTTTTTTAGTTATTTTTATTTAATTCAACTATCTAAGTTGTCTCCTTTCTCATGGGTGCAGTGTTACTCCATTCTACTAGAAGCTATGAATGCCAAGTACTAAGTGAAGCTGCAATGTCACACTACACATGTATGTAGTACTGATAAACATACCTGAAGCAAGTCATTGTAAGTATGTAAGACAATGGAGGCATAACTCCATGTTGCATGTCTGCATCATGGTTGACACTCCACAAACTACTCTAAGGCTAACTTCCTAATATTAAGTGATAACCTGGCAAAATTTCAAGCCCCTGTAAAGCCTGAGAACACTGTTGTCTATGAGGAACTATTAACAGAAACCCTATACAAGAATAGTAATAGCTGCATAAAGGCAGTTGTACCTACCCTGAATATGTACAGAACTAACTAAGAAAAGGGTCTATATCGCATGCTCGAAGTTTCAAACCTTCGAATCATTAAAGGACAAACTTTAATGACTGAAGTCTCAGAACTTCGAACACACATAAAAAAAAGTAAAAACAGCAAAAAAAGAAGAAAAAAAACGCTCTATGCAGGGGGGCAAGCCCCCCCTGCACACACCCCACTACTTAAATATACCAACTTCGAGATCGCACTACAGTGCAGTATAGGGAAATCTTCCCTTTCCGTGCTCTATAGCGATCTTCGTTATATGCTTCGCGGTTTTACAGCTTTGATCATTAAAGTTCATTCTTTAATGATTCGAAGTTGTAAGACTTCAATCATATGATAGGAATCCCAAAAAACAAGCCACCCTGGTGGAATCACAACATCAACAGGCTGTGTAACAGAAGGAAGAAAATCATGGCAAAAATTTGATGATGCAGCGCCTATCAGGATAAAAGCACTCTCATCAAACTAAGCAAACAACTCAGAGGACAACTAAAGTCTACTGAAGCCAAATATGAGGTAATTTGGCCTGCCAGGCCAAGAACAACCACAAGACATTCTTTAGCTGTGTGGACAACCTCAAAGACAACACACAATTGTGTGCATAGTAGTCAGGGACTTCAGGACACACACAGACAGCCTTTGGCAATCATTTGTCTACAGTAGTGAGGAAATCATTTTATGTTGTGCAACTTGTAAACAAAGGTATGGCATCTAGGTTCAAGGAGGTCATTGTTCCACTATAGTCAGCATTCATCAGACATTGAGTGCAATGTTCCTTTTGGTATGTACCTAACCAGGCACATCCAACAACTGTGAAGTCCACAGAGGTTCCTCATTGAAAGAATACAGGGCATAAGTAACATGTCCTAGGCAAATAGCCTCTAATCCCCATCCCTGTATTCTCTCTCCTACAGGCTGTTGAGGGAAGATGAATGCCTGGCATATAAGGTGTTGCTGGACCCCCACCCTGCTGGACTTCCTTCATATCCACAAAACAAACAGCACCAGAATTACCCATTCTAAAGACTTAAACCTTGCCTGTGCTATAAATAGGACCTGCATGGGAGGCAGGCATGTATTCCAGTGACCACCCCTTCTCTGGAAGAGCCCCCCCCCCCATCAATGTGAAGCAGAATTCCTCCGTAACCCAATTCAGGTGCAACTTGGACAATTGGATGCGTAACAGGAACTTCATCCCTGGTTTGGCATCTGTCTTTAATGGACAACGGCAGACTGGAAATGGTTCATCTCCCAAGGCCCTGCTTACACTTATCAAAGGTACCAGACCTTGTCAGAGATTTGGAATGCATGGCTAGGCTTAAAAAGGCCTTTGTGGTCGTTAGCTTTGTAAACACCTATGAACCAATAAGTAATTCTTCACAGGTTAGACTAAATGCCTGAGAGCAGAGGAGAAACTCAATATAAAGGTGAGAAGATTACTAGGACTGAAGCCTTAACTCTCAGGCACTTAGAGGTGAGAAGGTATATGAAACGTTCACCTTTAATTTCTGCAAGGGGCAAGCATACCTCCTAAACTTGAATAAAGGTAATTTAGACATGGAAAAGCTGGGGGGGGCACAGACAGATGCTAAAAGGAAGAGGTTTGTAAGGCACAACAGATCTGAGGACACTGTTACAAAAAAAATTAGAAATCATCAACAAAACAACTAAACGCATTTGGAATCATTTCACTTAGCAGTATATGCTGCCACAGTCCTCGTGAATGAGGTTAGGAAAACATATTTTCTGACTTGAGGCAAATGTCAACAGTTGCTTGCCACACATTTGTTACTTTTAGCGGCTTCTTTAAAACTGCAATATTTTCAGGAATCAACTGCTGTTCTGTTTATAATCTGACTAAATTTTCATCCTCATCTGTCACATGAGCAAAACAATAATCCCATGACAGTTTGCCATTCTGTCCATAAGACTTTAGGTAGTATGCACAGCATGGTAAAACGAAACAGAAAAAAAGACATTAGCACCCTAGCCTGAAATGCTAGTCTCCAGTTGCTAAATGCAAGACTGTAACTTTTGTGAGTTTATATTTCTACAATTTAAAACTATGGAGAGTTACAAAAAAAGCTGAGCTTTGAGTAGAGCTCAGCACTGACTGACAAAGTCAGTGGGCAGCTGCAAGTTCTGCGCTTTCATTATCATTCAGGCAGATGCCCATACTTTGTGAGGGGGCCTCTTCTGCACCAGGCATCAAGATCATGGACTCAAGTTCAGTGCAAAAAATGCAGTAATGTACTCTTTGGGAAATAAGAGCCCCCATCAGAACTACCACATAAATTATACCCCCCTAAAAAGTTAATACAGTCAGTACAGAATGAGGCATATTTGTAGCCAGTCATCTCTTTTTCAGCCATCAAGCAACTATTGTTAGGAGATCTCTCTACCTAGCCCATGTAACTACTAAAGGCATATCACTCCAGAGCCTAGACGTTATTGTTCCCCACTACTCTTCACTGATCAGGCCAGCCCACAACAGAACATAATTCCCCCTTTGGCACTTGACTTGAAAACAAACAACAAATTCCTTACCAACAAAAGTATTAATTTCTTTAGCAATTAATAAACTGAAGGATTTTTTAAAATGCCTTTATTTAATTGTCATTTGTGACATAGGGACATTTACATTCATGTAAAAGTAGTCAAACTGTATTAACAAGTTAAAATTAACAGACATTATGCTTTGCATATACTGATATATATCATACAACCTAAGCAACATTACATAAATTATTAAATTCCTGCCCCTTTTTTAAACAAGAAACATCTTTATTAAACTATGACTTATGTCATAAGAAATTATACGTTTATATAAATGAAAACAAACCACACCAACATAATCCTAGTTGGAAGCATTTTACATCACAGACTATACTGACACATTCCCAGTTGCAAACATTATACATCACTTATAATCTACCCAGTCAATTTCAGTCAAACATTCCATAGCTCATTTAAGTCCTGCCTTCTTTTAAACCTCATTGCTCCCCTGTATATATTGTTCCTACAATTCCCATTTTTCCTATGAAGTTTGCTCCTACCTGTAGATCAGAGTGTGTGATACACCTTTAAGAAGCTTTCCAGTCAGCAGCCACATGCATATAAGTACTGAGCATGTGGAAGCAATAGTGCCATTTTGTAGTGAGCAGTCAAGATGCATGTGCATTCTAGTCAGTCAGTTAGTTTGTCTAAGTTAATGTTACTGCTATCCATCCTGATGTGTTTATGTATAATAAAGTACTTAAACGAACACTGAAGCCTCATCATCTTATTCATATATACAAGATGAGCCACATGGTGTCAGAATGGGATCCAGATTCAAAATTATTTGGTGCACAATTAAATTTGGTGGAATATACAGGAGTGGGTCATCCCTTTTGCTCAAACAACTCGCAAACAGGTCAGAAATGAATTCCAGGTACTTAAACTTGCTTAAATGATTTTTTACTCAACGAATATAAAACAAAAGGCTCAGAACGATCAAAACAAATTTCTCAGTAAACAAAATATCCAAAACTGCGACATATTGATAAAAATATTCAAAATAATTACAAATACATTTGAAACAATATCTGAATTAGATAAAATGCATAAAAAAGGGAAAAAAATGACCATATTTTTTCACTATGTGCTACTTTTTCACATTAACTAAAGCGTGAAAACCATCATATAGTGGTACCAGCTGAAATGTGGGAAGAACCTGAGTGTTTAAAATGTAAATTTAGAGAATTGTGTAACCCCCAAATGAATATTTTAGTGGAAAGGCACTTATTTTACACAAGGGATCAAAAAGCCTGGTGAAACTTTTGCAGCATATATAACTGACTTGAGAAGCAAGGCTAAAACATGCAGATTTGGTGATTTAAGAGATGAGTTGATAAAAGACAGGCTTATGTGTGGTATTATAGATGATGCAGTGAGAATGATTTTGCTTCAAGACAGTGATTTAACTTTGAATAAGGCCATAGAGATTCGCCAGCTATATGAATTTGCAGAAAAGCACACAAATATGCTTACAAATGAGAAAAGCATGCTTCCAGTGCCTTCCGATGCTAATGTATACAGTATGCAGCACATTGTTAAAATGTACAGGCCCAAGGATGTGGCAGCTCCAGTAAAACCCAGAGTCTTTCTAGTAAGTTCTAGAGCATGCTCTGTGTAGCGGCATGCTCAGTGAAGCTCAAGGTGACTCAGCTAAATCAAAGAATGTGCCCTCACCTAGCCTAATAGTCAACTGTCGCAATTTTGGTGGCAATCATGAGCCTAAAAGAGAAAAGTGCTTAGCTTTTGGTCAGCAGAGCCACAAATGTAAAAAGTGGAATCATTTCAAAAGGTTTTTAAATCAAAAGAGGTTTATTCTTTTATCACAAAAGACATTCAAAGAGGCCAGTTGATCAGTTAGAAAGCTGTGACCCTACCTTTTATGTTGATGGTGTGTCTCTGCTTGGTGAAACAGTCAATGCAGTGGATTTATAGACAAAGAATGAAGTATTTTGTACTGTTTCAATTAATGGGACACCCGCAGAGCTCAAAGTTGATACTGGTTCAAAGTGCAATGTTATGTCAGCAGAAATGTTTGCTAGAGTAAAAACTGGTGAGAAGCTTGATTTGGTGAAGTGTGCAAAGCTTGTTGCTTATGGTGGTGAAGAAATTCAAACCGAAGGCTCATTCAGTAGTGTTTTCTTGTTACACTGCTGGGAACAACTCTGACTTGCAGTTTTACATAGTCAAAAGGTACATACAGTTATTATTAGGCCTTAGAGACAGTTTGAAAAATGGGACTGCTTTCATTTAATAAGGAAGTCCACCATGTAAGTTTGAAGGATAACAGCTGAAATTTTGCCCAGGCTATTTTTTTCTGACTATGCAGATCTTTTTGAAGACAAGCTAGGCAAATTCCCATTTGTGTACTCCATGAAGTTAGACACCCTGAGGTATGCCCAGTTATCAGACCAGCACAGAAAGCTCCAGTAGCTATGCAGGACAGAGTCAAGGCTGAGCTAGACATAATGGTGCACCTAGGAGTAATTTGTCCAGTAGAAGAACCAACTGAATGGGTCTTCTCCATGCTGGTAGCTAACAAGAAAAGCTCAGATGATATTAGAATAGGCACTTTTGCACCCCAAGGAGACTTCAAAGAATTTTTCCTCAGGTAGATAGCAAATGTTGGACGTGCGACGGGGAAGAAAGAGGTAACTGGAAACATATTTTCTGGGAGAGTAATGAGTTGGAAGACTTTAAAGATTCCCTGCAGACTGCTCTGTCAGAGATACTGAGTGAGCAAATTAGTGTAACTAAGGAAATTATTTTTATGAGCTGTGATACAGAATCAGAATTGCCTAGACATAGTAAGGCCTTGTGAGTCTAATTATGGTGGCTGCCAAAAAGCAATTACTAGAAAATGGAAATCAATGTCTAAACCAACTCTACTAGAAGAAGCAAATGTAGTAACAGAGATAAAAAAAAAACTTGAATTGGGATCTTTAGAAAAGGGCACTAGCAAATTACATAAAAAAATGTGAAGTGTAGGAACAATACATGCAGAGGAGGAACGAGGTTTAAAAGAAGGCAGGATATGAATGAGCTATGTAATGTTTGACTGGCAATGGCTGTGTTGTATAATGTTTGCAACTAAAATGATGTCATTATAGTTTTTTTCATTTATATAGGTGCAATTACTTATGACATATGTCATAATTCAATAAAAATGTTTCATGTAACAAAAAAAAAAAGTATGAATTTCTTAAGATATAAAATGTGTACAAGCCCAGTCACTTTACTTAATCTCATACACACTCCGAAGTGACGATTTCTACCCGCCCTTCAAGGCTACGAAGGAGTCAATGCAAAGTAATTTCTTATATATTTGAAAAACAGACTGTACCATCAATACCTGAAGGACCTAAATCTTCATTTAGACAGAAGCAAAAATTGGTGGGATACATTCCTCAAACAAAGAATCTTCGGCCTACTGAATAAGCTCTCACTGCACGTCAGAGTTGCTTCATAACAGTCTTTAAAATTAATCTTGACCTAGGTACGTACAGACAGACAGCAGATAGTAGGAATGGCAGTGGCTCCTAATGGTATAGTCAACTATGTGCCTAATTCTAATCCCGAACCTATAAGGTGATATTATTTGTCAGTGGTCCAGCAAAACTAACAATGGCATAATCAAGAAATACCACGAGATTTGACTTCATGCAAGCAGAGTTTAGCAGTACTGCCAATCAATACCTTAATCAATAAGTTTGCCCAATATGCTGACTTTACTTGACTACAAGCAGTTAGCAGATTTGCTAGGATGACCAGTTTTTAATGTTTATCATAACTATTTTCCTTCTACCCTGTTACAAAAAAAAAAACCAGTCAAAATATCTGTTTATTCTTCAAAGTAAACATAATCTCTGTACTCTAACACCCTGCTGTTGACAGTTTCTCTTAACTAGATCTTTTGGAAACACTTTCAGTACATTCGAATGGCAATTCATTCAGTGCAGGAAATCTCTGCAGCTTCATCTACTGAGTATCTCTGTCAGGAACTAAAGACGTTGGACTATCTGCACTGTGGAAACATATAATAATTTTTCATAATGGTGAAGGTAAGAATCCCTGCAGCTTTGTAAACTATTTCATTCCGGCTTGTATTGAAAATGCTGGGCAGTCCATACAGTACAGGGCACACCCATCCATGGCTATATACATCACAAATATTCTGAGAAGTATGGTCTGATGAAAAAGAGTCTCATGCAGCAAAGTCGGTGTAGTATGCTCACTAGACTACCCTATTAAAGTAAATAAATATGCAGCCTATTAGCTTATGCACCAAGCAACAAGAACGGCATCCCAGGTTGCCTCATATGGAAAATAAGGAACAAATGATGAAGTAAGAGTGCCTGTCAAGGGAGATTCAACTAAGTCTATCAAAGTGCCACACAGGTTGCTACAAGAAGATGGTGAAAGGTTATCCGTGAAGAGGATGACTAAGATGCAAAAGAAAAAAATTGGTTGCAGTATGACGGGAGACCCGATGGCAGCAGAAACAATATGTAGGCATACCACATGGGCTGGCGGAAAAGGCACTGGTCAGTGTCACAAAAATAAAAGTGGGCGTTTACTGTCTGACTGCCAACATGCTGAGTAGAGAGACTGGAATAGCTTCCCAAATGCTGACAGACCAGCTAGGTTACAGATGAGGGGGTCCAAGCACTTCTTTGACTGGGAAGGCACACCCAAATGCTGACAGACCAGCTAGGTTACAGATGAGGGGTCCAAGCACTTCTTTGACTGGGAAGGCATACTCAAATGCTGACAGACCAGCTAGGTTACAGATGAGGGGGTCCAAGCACTTCTTTGACTGGGAAGGCACACCCAAATGCTGACAGACCAGCTAGGTTACAGATGAGAGGGTCCAAGCACTTCTTTGACTGGGAAGGCACACCCAAATGCTGACAGACCAGCTAGGTTACAGATGAGGGGTCCAAGCACTTCTTTGGCTGAGAAGGCACACTGCTCACAGTGGAATACTTGTCCTGCTACTTTTCTTCTACTTTCAGCACTGATGGCAGGATGGACGCTTTAAAATAGTAAACTGCCACTGCTTTTTATCACAAAGTTATTTTACATGTCCACATAGTCTGGACTGTAAGCCACTCAACCTGGACTCAGCCACCAAGCCTGCTATCTGAGAGGTCAGCTGGGGGATAAGAAATGTAACGGTATTTTACTGGCATGCTTGTCTCAGTGAAGGGTCTTAAGAAAAGGATGATAGCCCCAGTAGTGATAATAGGGGGTATGCACCCCATTGCTACAAACACTAAGACGTTATTGGCCTTAACAGCCTTATATCACTGCAAATCAGATGTGGGGGGTGGGCAGGTAAGGCATAATGCAAAAAAGCCCCATGGTGATTAGCATGACACCGCAATACTTCATCTCTTTTCAAACAACAGGAAAACATCTGATTATATCTGAGGATTCATGAGTTCCTTCTGGCATTGGAGTTCAGAGGCAAACACCAGTGGCAGCAGACTGTCTGCTTTATAGGGGTTAAAGAAGTGCTTTACTTACCCTTAAGACAGGAATGGCTTGCAGAATCTCTGGCAAGGGATAGTTCCTTAGCTCTTACACCAGCACAACCTGGAGCAAGGGGACTGTTCTAAGCCTGAGAGATTCATGAATTGTAACTCATCACCCCACATCTGGTTCATACGATGCAACTGCCCCATCTACATATGATGACTTGTATTTCGTACATACACCTGCAGCTTGTATCACATTTGCTTCACTCACTTTCTCTGGTTATCACTGTAAGCAACACACTAACGTCGAACAGAAAATGCTCACTTCATTTCAAAACGCAATTATGCAGTGACAATCTTAAAAGGCCCAAGTGAAATCATACCTCTGAAACTTCTATAACAAACACATACAAAATAAGTGAGCTTCCAGTGGTGCTGGTATAAAAACTTCTGTCCCTGATAAAATATACCAAAAACTACTTTTTTCTTAGTTTGACTTTGAGCACTACTTGTGATATCACTGTTGAACTGAATTCAGATGGAAAAAAAGCACTTCAGGTAGAGCCATTCCTTTTTTTTTGTTTTGTCTTTTGGCTTTTCCCAGTTAGGGGTCACCACAGCGTAACTCTGGTCTGCTAATGATTGGCAGTTGATTTTTCACGAACACCGAGGTGCCAGCTGGACATCCAACCTTCAAGGAAGGCACACCCATTTACACATGTCTTTCAAATGCCACCCAACCGCAGGGAGGGCATGCAGACTCCACACAGAAAGGACTCCCTGCACTCCAGCCGAGAATTGAATGGGAGAACCTCTTGCTGTGAGGCAATAACGCAACCGCTGCACCGCCGCCGCATACAGGTAGAGCCATTCCTTTTACTTTATGTAAAACACAACCTGAGGTGGCAACTCTCACAGCCTATACAAACATTCAGTTTGACATTTCTCTAGTCAAGACATAGCAATGTGTCATTTAGCATTGCATAAGCAGTTTCTTCCTGCTACAGAAAAAAAAATGTGTTAGATTATAAACCTTATACCAACAAACTGCAGAAAAATGCATTTTATTTTTTACTTGCAACAAAAAAGTATTCAACAACATGCATAGTTATCATGTTTGTGTTTCCAAGATTACAACTTCAAAAATCCTTGACAACAAAACATATACAAAAGTAAGCACCAAGTACTCTACCAACAAGACAGACTAAAGCTAATCGCTGATTGGAAGTAAAAGGAAAACAAACAAGCTGCAGCAAGGCTTGATACTGGGACCAAGAACTGGTACTATTTATAAGGATGGTTAAACTTGCTTCTATTAGCATTACCACTAAAAAAGGCTACAGGAAGTCTGATGAAGCAAGTATACCATTCTGTTAACAATACCAACCATCTACAATAGGACATGGATGGCAGTGTGTGAGGGGATTTGTGAAACAGGTTGGCTGCTGAAGCCTAGAAATTCAGAAAATAACACAAAGCAAGCAAGAGTGTTAAAAATACTCAACTGATTAATTAATAACAACAATGAAATAATACAACAATAGGACTGACTTTTGTCTACATTATCAGCACTGTTCCAAGCAAGAGGATGAAACTGGTGTTCTCACTAATCACTTTCCTATAACAGGCCACCTGGAGTACTTTACAATTCTTTAGATTATACATCTAAGAAAACACTGAGCTATGAAAAAGCAACTGAACTGGCACAGTGTTCAGTCCCTGATAATAAAAATACAAGCAATAAGCTATCGCTAAATATACTACAGGAAGGTCCCGAAAATGCCATTATGAAAACTAAATCTTAACATGAAATTAAGCTGGCATCAGAAGCCAAGGATAATTACAAATCCTTCCTTACTGTGATAGGAAGTTGCAAAAAAACACCCAACTTTGCTCTGAACTTACTCAAAATGGTACTATCTACTCTGACCCAGTGCATATTGTAAATGTACTAGCAAACAAATTCAGTACAAATTTCACCCAAGTCATCTTTACAAAATTCACAAATACCCAAGGTTTTCAATCCCCCTATCATAGGTTCATAGGTTCATAGGTTCATACTAGGCTATCTGCCCTAGGGCATTTATAAGATGAGAATACTATACCCATTAGTTTGCTGTGCCTCTGTCCAGCAGTGATACAGAGATGATTCCCGGGTAAAACCTACGATCTCCCATCCACTAGATTTCTCTTGAACAGAGTCAGTGAGGGGCTCTGCCTCACATGGACTGGGATTCTGTTCCATAGTGTAGGAGTCTCTGGGTGATGAATCTGTCCCTCCATCCTATTTATATCCGTGTTGAGGTTTAAGTCTCTCTCTCTCGTGGCTCTGGTGGATTTGGATTTTTTGAGGTGGAGCATGTCCATTAATTCGGGTTGGACATGGCCTTGTATGTCAGGCACAGATCATATGCGACTGAATAGAGCTGGAGTTTCTTTTCCAGTCGGGCATCGATGACATATGTTTGAGCCTTTATCCTTTTGGTGAGGAACTTTTGGGGTCTTTCCAACTGCTGCAGGTGTCGGGTAAGGTACATTCTGAATGGGGCGTTGTACTCAATCATTGGTCTGATAAGTGAAGAGTACAGGGGTACAATGACCTCTCCTGATCTGGATGTGAATCCCTTCATGATCAGGTGGGCAATGTAGAAGGTCTTCCTAACCACTTTGGCAATGTGAGTGTCAAAGAGAGGTTACTGTCAACTTGGGTCCCCAGGTCCCTGATAACTTCTTCCGTGTTTAATGGATTACCACCTATGTGGTAATTAGGGGTTACCTTGTTTTCCCAAAGGGTATGACTATACATTTTTGGCATTTAGCTTAAGGCCATGGCTCTGGCACCAGTTATCCATTTCTATGAGACCTTTCTGGAGGATGTCTGTGTCTGATGGAGTGTCAATTATGGTTCCCAGTTTGCAGTCATCTGCAAATTTTGTCAGCCACAATCCCCCTATGTTTGCCTGCACTTCAGAAAAATAAATGCCGAACAAGAGGGGCCCAGGACTGAGCCCTGTGGGACAGCTTAGAGTCTGACATGGCACCAGCAACTCTAACCCTGTGTGTTCTGTCCTTGAGCCAGTTTGCAACCCATCTTGTGACATATGGATTTACATCTAAGCTGGTGAGCTTTTCTATGATGCCAGTGGGGTATTGTGTCGATGCTTTGCTAGGTCAAGGTAGGCTGTGTGAACTGCCTTACCCTCATCAATGGCCTTAGTGACTGTTTAAGTTCAAGAGGCAGGATCTGCCCTTGACAAAGCCAAATTGGGTAGGATCCAGTGTCTGTAGGTCCCCAATGTCTTTATTTGTGAGTTCCATTATGATCCTCTCCATAGCTTTGCAGACAAGGCTCGTCAAGCATGTTGTGGAGTGGGACCACAGTTGATCCTGTAGTAAGGCTAAGATTAAACAGCAGCCTTATGTGTGGGTTTAGTTCCTCATTGAGTTGGGACACCATCCGGTCCCATTGATGCTGTGTTTTTTGCTTTAGAGAGAGCAGCTCTCACCTGGGCATCTGAGATGTTTGGGAGGCTAGACTCTGGTGGGATAGATATCATCACCAAGAATACTTGTTAAAAGTACTTTCCAAAAAAAAAAAAGTATATTTAATGGAACCTGATAACATACCAGGTTGCCAGCTAAGCGCTAAACATGCACTGTTGGACCTCTTCCTACAGCTATTCAGCCCGAGCTTAACTACTGGCTTTGTCCCTGAGGCTTGACACACAGCAACTGTGATGCCTCTTCACAATGGCAACCCCACCATGGACCCCAGGAATTACAAACCCATCAGCCTAACAAGCCTCATCTGCAAGGTCATGGAACAGATTCAAAACATATATGATAAACTATGATATTAAAAAAATCTTAAGACTTGACACCCACCAGTTTGGCCTTGTTAAGGGTCGATCCCGTCTAATGAATCTAGTACATATTTTTTGAGAAGGTAACACAAGCCATGGACAGTAGTCATGCTGTCCATACAGCAGACCTTAAATTTGCCATAACATTTAATACTACATCACCAATCTTATCAGCAAGTTAAATGTGCTCCAAATTGATCCTCATGTAGTTAGATGGACAGCTAACTGAATGAGGGACAGAGTCCACATTGTAAAACTGGCAGATGCATCCCCAGACAGTATGAGGTAAACAGTGGGGTATCACACGGCTAAAACTAAAAGCTAAAAGATGCAATTTTCTTGCATTTGGCAAACAAATCCTTCATGCAGTTTACCATATAGCATAAAAAGCACCTCACTCCAAAATGAAAATGTTGTGAGAGACTTTGGAATGTGTGTAGATAAATCTCTCTCTCTCCTTTGATCATCATATTGTAACATTCGTCAGGAAACCCTGTTTGGCATAACTGATCACAAAGGGTATTTCCACAAGATGCAAAGAAGTCCTTAGCCCTCTAGATTCTGCACTGGTTAGCATACCTCTCAACCTCTTAACACAAAAAGTCTGGAAAACACCAAAAATAATGGGGGGACAAAGCTCCAAAAATAGGGACAGATTTGAAATACTGCTCATATATATACTTAGAAAGTTGTTAGAATAGAAGGTCCTGTGTTACCATGCATTTTCTGAAGGATATAAAGTCTGAAACTCAAATGACTGTCATTATTTAGTGAATTCAGTCCTCACTGATTTGCCACAAAAATCCAGAAAACCACAAATTTCATAAGGAACATATCAAAAATATGAAGAAAAATCTAGACAGTTGAGAGGTATGCTAGTCATGCCCATCACAGAATGCAATACCCCCTCTGAAATGTATCTCATTAAACAAGGAATTGGAGAGACACCAAAGGTTCCTCATAGCACAAATGATCTAGGCCTATGATCTTTTTTTATCAAGAGAGGCTAAAATCCTTCTCCCAGTATTCAGTGTCATACTGACTTCTTAGGGACAATCTATGCCTTATCTTCCAGGTCATTAGGGATCCGACAGTCCAGGACTTCCTATTCCTCCACAAATCAAACAGTTCAGCAATCACTAGAACATGAGATCTATACATGCTTCAGCAAATACATCATGGTAGAGAGAGACTTGAACTTCCTCTCCAGATCAAGCAATGTGACACACTGTTTACCTTTAAGTAGCAATTAAGCAGTTGGATGGGTACTCATAAATTCATCCCAATATGACTGGCCTTTCATTCCTTGATAAAGGAGGCAAGCAGTAAGTGTGGATACTAGTAAGGCACAAATGGTCACATGTCCCAGCTGTCTACAGTACTCTATGATAAGGCTGGGTCAATCACTGGACACCAGAACCATGTGAAAGCTTTGCTGTATAAAACATATTCATAGGTCGGTACTAGGCTATTGTCCCTAGGGCCTATATAATTTCCTGTCGAGCAGAGCCACAGAAGTGATCCCTGGGGTGAATTTCCCATTTCCCATCCAATCATCAAGATTTTTCTTGAAGAGTGCTAATGAGGAGCTTTGTTTGACATAGATAGGTAGTCTGTTCCAGAGTATGGGAAGTCTCTGGGACAGGAATCTATCCCTCCAGCATGCTCTGTTTATTGTGGTGACAAGGTTTAGGTCCCTAGAGCGTGTAGCTCAGAGGGATTGGAATTTCTTTAAGTGGAGCTTGTCCAACAGCTCTGGGTTTGACATAGCTTTGTATGTTAGGCAGAGATTGACGGAGTAAAGCTGGAGTTTTTTATCTGGGGTCCATTAGGGCATCTGTTTGAGGCCAGTAATCCTCTTTGTGAGGTATTTCTGTGGTCTTTCCAGTTGTTGTAGATGTCTTGTGAGGTACATACCAAAAGGGGCGTTGTACTCTATAATGGGTCTAATGAGTGATGAGTAGAGGGAACAATGACCTCTTTTTTTCTGGATGAGAATCCTTTTGTGATGAGATGAGCCACGTAGAAGGATTTCCTGACCACTATGGCAATGTGATTATCAAAGGAGAGACTACTGTCCACCTGTGTCCCAAGGTCTCTTATCACATTTTCAGCATTAAGTAGACTACCAGCTATGTGGTAGTTCATGGGTACAGAGTTTTCACCAAAGGTGATGACAATACACTTTTTGGCATTGAGCTTCAGGCCATGGCTTTGACACCAGGTATCTGTCTCAGTGAGGCCCTTTTGTAGTTTGTCCACATCGTTAGGAGTTTCGATTATGGCTCCTAGTTTGCAGTCATCTGCAGACTTTGTTAGCCAAAGACCTTCTGTGTTAGCCTGCACTTCAGAGAAGTAGATACCAAACAGGAGATGACCCAGGACTGAACCCTGTGGTACTCCATTTGTCACTGGTCTGAAGTCGGATTTGGAATCCAATATCCAAATATTTATTATCCAATAATCTAATATTTTATTAGATTAGCCAGCCAAGGCTATTTCTTTTGCAAGTACACTCTAAAACTTCACAGCCAAGTTTAGATGAGCACTGTAATGATCTGGCCATCCAACCATCCATACCGCATCATAAAATATTTAATGTCACCATCAGAGTTTTACCACAAATACTAGGTGCACACTATAGCACTGGGATAAAATCAAAGTAGTGCCTTCTAAAGACAATACCACGTGACGTTTTGTATCACGTGGACTATCGGAGTTTCATACTTGCTTGACTATATTAGTATTTTAGATCATCAGAGATGTTCGTTGACATCGCTTGTTGATTTTTTTTGCCCCCCCCCCAAACAAATCCTCCTTCAGTCTGAACATCTGTTTCTTTGGCCACTTTATTGTCGATATTTCCCATAAACATCACGTGCATTCCTCATGCAAGGTGCACTTAATGCTCTGCTGCTTGGCACTTATGTAATATAAATTTACTTCCTTAAGTCTTATACAGTAGATTCAACCCAATACCAGATGTTATAATGTACATAAGTTTCAGTATTGAGCAAGACTTTCATATCTACCATGCATACATTCACCCACTCCTTCTTAAACGTTAACTGGCCAGTAACTTAACTATCATTCCCCTTGCAGTCATAGTATTAATCTATTCCATTTTCGATTGCATCGGTTTCATAAGTCATACTTCTCATTTCTTTTCATGGAAGATGTTTACGTCTGATTTTAGAAGATCCCCCTCAGTTCTGATTTCCTCCGTTAGCATCATTACTTCAGGTATGTCAGGTTCCCCGTTTGGTTTCCAACTTTTGTTTATTGCTTTCTTTGCTACTGTTAATATTAATGTCTCAGGGGCTGAGACCAGTGCACTTTGTCTCTCATTATAAACCCATTTTAAGTAATAATTAATTTCCTGTAGTTGTTGTCTTCCTCCCGTTAACCTCGCAGACATATTAAAGACTTCTTGTATGCTTCCAGTTTCTTACATGTCCAAAAAGTATGTCACCAATCCCTTTTAACTTGCCTGTCATATCTTCAACACTTATCACTCACATCTGTAAACAACATATGCAGCCTGTCTGGAGTATAAACATTTTTTATAGAGACATTTCCAAGCAAATATTCTGAATTTTCTGGATTTTGTGGCTGATCTCCGAGCCAAACAAGTGTCCCTGCCCTTCCCTTCTGATATCTCTGTCCCTAGTTTTTCCTGCCAATGCTGCCACTGCCCTCTACCTTTTCCCCATTTTATTTATTTAACATTTGTTTATTTTTATTTTATTTATTTTATTTTACATTTGTTGACCATCCCGGATAGTCTGACTGGATACATGTCCATTTTCAGCAGAGACCCGGGGAGAAAAGCTTCAAAGGTAAGCAGATACAGCATTACATAATACCAGCATTACATATTACAAACAAACTATTTACAGAGATTACATAAGTAAGCCAGTTAAACAAGTTCCACAGGATAGAGTTAATCCCGAGAATAAATCAGGATTAAATTAAATTACACAGTAAGATGGTTAACAGATTTTTACACATTCTAGAGAGAGTTAGCCAGGCTTGATACAGTGACATAGCCAGTTAAGTGACAAATGTTGCTTGAGTCTAGTTTTAAATTGACCTAAGGTGGAAAGTAAGGTAATATCAGCTGGAAGAAAGTTCCAGGATCTACTTACAGAGTTTGCAAAGAGAGAGTCACTGGCTATGTTATTAATTTTGCTAGTCTGAATTAGTAGTTTGTTAGAGGATCGAAGCGGTCTAGGATTGTTATGGGGATGATAATATTTTTAAGTGCAGGAGTATTGTCCGGATTATAGAGGATTTTATAGGCCATAATTAATTGGTTATACTGGATTAGGCTGGGTAGTTCAAGCCACCCAAGCTGATTTAGATTAATGCAATGATGTGTCCTAAAAGGCAGCCCAGTGGCAAACCTGGCAATGTGGTTGTAGCAAGTTGAGAGTTTGTTAAGGACAGTCTTATTTAAATTCGAGAGTAGAGGGTATGCATACAGAAGGGTTGAAAGAAGATGAGAGCGAGCTATGGCAATTTTAGCTGGAGGGGTTTGGAAGGCTTTTATTCTGTAAAGTGACCCTAGTTTTTTATTGATGGCTTTGATAGTTTGGTTAACATGTAGGTCGAATTTTAGATTATTATCTATGATGACACCTAATAGTTTTGTGGAGGAGTCAGGGGAGATTATTGTGCCATCATTTGAATTTATGGTAAAGGTGAAAGCGGTAGACCTACGTGTTGGTGAAAATAACATTTTAGTTATTTTGGGATTTATGATCAGACAACGTTCAGAAAGCCAGTTTTCTATTGTATTAAAGGTGGTCTGGGTAGCTGACCATAACTCTATTGGAGATGTGGCCGAGCAAATCAGAGTAGAGTCATCAGCATATTGGATACAGCTGACTTTTGGGATGACTGGATTAAAGGTCGTTAATGAAGATGGAGAACAGCAAGAGCCCTAGTATAGAGCCTTGTGGTGCTCCAAGGGTGTTAGGTAGAAGGTTAGAGAGTTTGTTCTGCCAGAGGACAGCCTGCTGTTGACCATTCAGGTAGGATTGAAACCACTGAAGGGCTCTAGTATCTAGACAGAATGTTTGCAGGGTGTGGATTAAAAGTTGGTGATCAACCATATTGAATGCCTTGTTAAGATCCAAGAAGAGGACTGAGGATATATAATTATTGTTGCAATTATGGTTTATGGTGTTGGTAAAGGCTAGGAGGGCTGAAGTAGCGCTGTGATGAGGACAGAAGCCATGCTGAGTGTCTGCCATAAGGTGATTCTGGATTAGGTGGTGCATGAGTTGTCTATGAATACATTTTTCCATAATCTTTGCAAGTGGAGAGAGTATAACTATTGGCCTATAATTGGAGAATTCAGTAGAGCTGCCTCTTTTGTGAAGTGGGATTACATAGGATATTTTCCAGATGCTGGGGATTTTAGCTTCTACTATGGTTCAATTGATTAGTATTGAGACGGGGTAAGCAATAGCATCAGCTGATTTTTGTAGGTACTCGGCAGGGAGTTGATTAGCAGAACGTGTAGTGGGTTTTAATTTTTTGATCAAGGTACGGGTAAGTGAAGTGGCGACTGGTTGGAAGCTAAATGCGAGTAGGTTTCTAGGGGTGCTACTTTCAAGACCAGGGGAGCTAGGAGGTAGTTGGCTAGCTAGGGCTTGAATTGTCTCAGTAAAGAATCAGTTAAAACTGTCAGAAACATCTTCAGGGGTTTTATCAATAGTAGCAGCAGGGATTGGGGTTGAAGTTTGTCCAGGATGTAGTAGATTATTTAAATCTGCCCAAAACTTCTGAGGGTTATTTTGATTTACTGTCTGTAAATTACAGTAGTATTGTTTTTTCTCTTGTAAAATGGATTGTTTTGTTTTGTTCCTGGATTGTCTGCATTTAATGTGATCTTGGGGGGGTCTTTATAAGAACGCCATAAAGCCCATGCTTTGTTTCTAAGGGTAATTTTGAGTTTAGACTCTTTAGAAAGCCACAACAAGAAAACAATAAAATAGCATTTGAAACTACTGCCGAATTATTCAACTGAATAACGCTATTAGTAGGATACCTTGGAAGTGAACACGAGCTGACAAGCAATGATACCACCAGTTTAATAAAAGTATAGTAACTCTTTAGAAAGCCATGGCACTGCTTTTGCCTTTGTTCTCTTTGAACAAACAGGTGCATGCAAATCAAGGATCTCAAGGAATTTGTTGTTAAAGTATGCTACTGCTTCCTCTAAGGGGAGGTGCTTTAGAATAGACCAATTACATGAGTTTAGTTCTTGTTGGAATTTGGCAGGGTCAAAGTTTATATTATTTCTAACCTTTCTGAGTAAGGGTTGTTGGGAATTAATGGCTTTGTGCTTAATTACATATGTGAGAAGGTGATTGCTTAGGCCATAAGGGAGGGTACCAGAGGGTACCAGAGGTGTACAGTTGGGGGTGACTATTTACGAGTACCCAGTCAAGTATGCTTTTTTTTGGTTGGGTTTACCTATCCTGGTAGGGGTGGATATGATTTGTGTAAATGCATGGAGGTTAATATGGGTGGTTGGGGATTCTGAGGAACAGGTGCCCCAGTCTATGTTAAAGTCTCCAAGTAGTAGGGTTTCTTGGGGGTAGTGACATGATAGCCAGTTCAAGATATCTTCATGTGTAGATATATTGTTACCTGGAGGTATGTACATACAGATGATATTAATGCATTTATTTTTATTAAGTTGTAATTTGGTGGCAAGAATCTCTGAGTTATTAATCTGAGGTGGATGTATTACATCTATGGTGACATTCAACTCAGATTTATAGAGTACAGCTACCCCACCCCCTTCCTCGAAGCATGATCCAGCCTGTGTATGTTGTACCCAGGTGGTAACACTTCATTGTCTGTAGTGTTAGGTTTTAACCAGGTTTCAGATAAACAGAGAATCTCAGGGGAGTGGACATCCAGAAGTGCATGCAATTCATGTACCTTGTTATTAATGCTTCTAATATTGAGATGACAGGCTAGGAGAGTTAGTTGGCCTATTAATTGTAGGTTTGTAGCTTAGATTGCAAGTAGAGGGGTATGTGTATCTGAAGTGGGTGGGCCAGGGTTGGGGTGAATATCACCACCAAGTATTAGGTTAAGTCTATACTTGGTGATGAACTTCAGGTATTTGTTTATTAGTTTGTGGTAGTGTTTGGATCTAGAGCTAATGTGCCTGGGGTTGAGATGTTGATAGACTGAACAAGATGTTGGATAGGACCTGGTACTGTAAGTATAGTTGAAGGTGGGAGGATTTACAGCTGGGGTGATAGTATGGCCTTTCGGGACCTGAAATCCCGTGAGAAACGGGTTTTCATACAAGGTAAGGAGGTATGGTGTGAACAAGAGGGGTAGTAAAGAGGTGTATATCATTATCTGTGGTTCAGCTAGTGAGTTAAGGAACTATTTTACCTGGTGATGCAACACCAGAAGATAGAGTGGTGAGGGAAAGGTACTGGAAGGGGGATGAGAGAATGCCAGATGAAAGCTAATAGGTGCTATTGAAATGTAGGTAGAAAAATGGGGGTGGGAGGAATTATCCCAGATGAAAGCAGATAGGATCTAGAAAATGGAGTGGCTATAGTACTATAAATTTAGAGGGTGTACTGGGTGTAGAACAGAGTGTGTGTGTTATGTCTTTAAGAATCGTTTCAAAGACTGAATGTGCATATATAAATACCGAGTATGTGCGATACTCAGTGCCATTTTGAGAGTGCAGCCAGAGAGTGAGCATGTATGAATATAATAGCTAGTCTGTATATAAGTTTATCTAAGTTAAAGTATTAAGACTCAATCCTGATGTGTTTGTACATAATAAAACTGCTTGAACAGAACTCACAAAGTCTCGTCTATTGTGTCCTGACTAGATGAGCGATATGAAGTCAGAGGAGGAATGCCAGAGACTGATATTCAGAGCTATGAGGTGCAGAGATAACAGTGAAGATAAACTAAGAGAAACGAGCAAGAAAAGGAGCCAGAAAAGCACTAAAAGTAACGAAAACTTGCATGAACAGTTTATTTTATTAAGAAGATGAAATGGAGCATTACAAAGGCATAAACTGCATTATTAAACAAGTGACAGGCACAATAGGTTAATTGATTAAACAAAATGTTTTAAGATTAAGTTATTTGATAAAACGATTTTGGGAAAAGCTCATAAAGGGTCAGAAATTACCTCAGAATTGCAAAACGAGTATGTTTAAAGCAAAACAGGCATGTTTAGAGTAAAATGGGCACAAAAAAGTACAATGGGCATGAAAAGAGATTAAACAAGCAAAACCAATATAATAAAAGCAAAAAGGGCACATTATGCATAAATAAAGCAAGGCAACTGCATAATTTTTGGGCAAAGTGCTGTGTTTGGCATAACTACAACTTCGTACTGTATTCAGGGCATAACTAAAGTTATTTGAAGTTTCTCAAAGTATGTAAGAGTGCTTACAGTATGTGCTTATTACTGTGCATTTATTCCGAGGAGTCTGTTAGTGTGCAAAGTGCAACTATTTTGTGAAATACAGTCAATGTACAGCCATTTCGAAAAGTTTCTTGTGCTGGGAGTGTCTATTCGCAAATTGCCGCCATTGCTGAGTCCCCAGGATTTACTAATCTTCCATGTAAGACTACATTAGTCTTACACGGAAACGCCAGTCTAAGATTATGACGGCAGCATGCCATGCATATTAATGAGGATGCGCTGGCTCAACTCTAAAGCTTACACAGAGCGTGGATGAGTATAGGGGGCGTGTCGGACTGCCGAGCAGTCCTAAAATCCACGCCCCTGCAATTTTGAAACTCGGGAAATGTCTAGTTACATGAGCGAGTCTGCTCACATGTGTACATTCTAACACTACACTCCCCCATATATTAAACCCCGTACAAATATAAAAAGTAAAAGAATTTTTTTTTTCATTTCCGATATAGCTGCCCGTATTTGCGCATGTTTGCGCTGGTTTGCCCATTGCTTAGCTACAGTTAGCAGTTTAGACACCAAAGAGGATAATAAGAAAAATATATGCAAATTAAGCGAAATAGCGATAGTGTAGTAGTTAGAGCCTTTGCACAAAGAGGAGGCATTCCCGGTTCGGGTCCCACCGCTACACGTTCCATTTTCTGTTGGAAATCTGTATACAAAAATATTTCCTGACATTTATTATTTAAAGTTTTGTAAAAAGCATTGAAATGTTATATGTAGTAGTGAACAAATTTTATATATATATATATATATATATATATATATATATATATATATATATATATATATATATAGGAAGGTGAAATGGTTATGCATACTGATGCATCAGTAGCTTATTTTAAGCAATGTAAAGCACTGCTAAGCATATTTTACCAGTATTGAGCATATTTATATTTAATTGCTCGTAGCTGAGCACTGCGTTAACAAGTGCAATGTCTTTGCGCCGAGCTGTGCATCACGCAAACTAGTGCAGCCAGAACATGTTTGCCTGAAGCTGCACACCGTGCTAACCAGTGCAACGTTGGGCAATGTCAGGCAATGTCGAGCAACGTTGAGCAAAGTCGGGCAAAGTTGAGCAAAGTCGGCTAAACACGGCCACACCTCCTTTACTGTACCTTAACCATTCAGGTCTAGCCAGTAGGAAAATAAAAAGCAGTGACAGGGCTCGAACTCGGGATAATGTGCACTATAGTCACACTAAATAACCACTAAGCATTTCATAACCATACACTTTCAACAGACACATATCTATCAAAGGAATATTAAACTTTGCTAACATCAGCTAAGCAGGAATGCCTACAGCTGAGTTTTTTCAAAACTGGCCAGTCACAAATAAGTTCAGGAAATGAGGCATATTTAAACTCCACAGACGGGAATACTTGCCATAACTGGTTGTAGCTCCCTTCTGCAGTCAGCCGGTGTTAGAGAAGGCACTCGATTTCGAACGCAACGTTGGGGCATTGAGGAGACCAAAGTAATGATTTGGCTCCTCATCCACAATCATGAGGAAAGACTCCTGCGGGGCCAGTACCAGGGCACCCAATACAAAATGAAGGCCTGGAACTGTCTAGCTCATGATCTCACCAGTGCCACTGGCGTTCCTCAGACTGGTGAGCAGGTCAGGCACCATTACTCTGACCTGAAGCGACATAAAGAGGATCAACTAGACCATTGGATCCAGGAGACCAGTGGGATGGCAAATGCCCCAGTACTGAGTAAGTAGCCATTGTATTAAGTAGTTAAGAATTGCTATGCTTGTCTATACTATGGATAGGTACATCTCAATATCACTGCATTTACTTCACAGCTGCTGGTGTCCGGGCTATGAATTAGCAAGCCCATGAAGATAGGCTGCAAAGGCTGCATCACCAGGCAGGTTAATAATTATTCTGCATGTACTGTTATATAAAATAAATGAGGGAGCCTTCAAAAAAGTGTTTTAACCCAATAAATAAAGGTGTAATAATTCTTTAATAATGGTATAATTCCTGGAGTGCATCTGTGTGATTTTCTTTGATATGTTGTTGTACTGTTGCATTTTAGAAATAGTACTGTTGGTTCATGCCCAGGATGTACAGGTTAATCTGGCACATGAGTAGCTTGGTATTGTGTTCCCCAGAAATGTCAGTGTGCTGCCAGAAATGTAGGGAGCTGTTAACATATAACTGATAATTTCACCTGAACATATCTAGATAATTATATGAAAGTAGAGCTGTCAGTGTACCATCTCAACAGTAGTGTGTGTGAGCAACTCCCAAAATATGTAGCAGTAACATCTGCATCCTGGACAGTTTGTATGTCAGATACAGCTCATGTATATAATGATCTAGCAAAATCCAATTGCACAATAGAAGGACATTGGGTAGTGTAATAATACATGTAAGGGACATATAACTGCAGTTAATAGGAATGTAGTGTAAACTAGAAGGACATATAAGTTGTTAATTGAGCTATCTTTTACCACCCTACTGTATGTGCATAAAAAATGCAATTCCACACCTCGATGGGTATGTCTAATCTTAAAACATTTATTGGGACATGTATCCTATTGGTTTATAAAATATTTGCATTTATTTCTATGCATGTGCCCTGTTCAAATACCACAATATTGGTAGCCTGTTGCCATCAATTAAATCTGCATGCTGTTGTAATGTCCACCATTGTTCTATATATGCATGTGTTGTGCTTGCTTTTCAACTGTTGAAACTCTGGTGAGTTGGGTTAATGGGAATACTTCTGCATGCTGTTATAACTAACTGGGAATGCTGTTGATTGTTACTAACCCATATCTTTATTAAATTCTCCAAAACATAGTTCGCATAGGAAGGCTGGTCCCAGCGGACCCACCTGTCCCACCTCAGCTGGCCATGGCACCTGGCACCAGCAGGTCCGGTGCCCAGCCTGGGACCTCCTCCTCCATTAGCCCTGTGCCAACTTCAGGTGGAAGCGCTGCAGGGGATGGGGCTCAGCCCCCCCATGAAAGTATGGGTGGAGGAGGGCCACCTATCACCCTTCGAATGGTCCGGGCTGTGGTGCATAGAGAGATCAAGCGTTTTGTTGCAGAACCTCTATGCCAGCTTGAGGCACGAGTGGCACAACTCCCGGGTCAGCCTGCCCCTCCCACATAGCCCCCAGCACAGCCACCCTCTGGGCTGTGAAGGTGCAGTGATGATTGCCCATGTGTGGGGATCTCAGTTCTACTATTGCCATCTGTGGGCTCATGGGCTTGCGATTTCCAAACATCCCTCCCCGTCAATGATGTTCACCCACCACGTGTCATATTCTGCCCCTGTATGCGTCTTGTTTGTCTTGTCTGTTTACCTCCCCAACCTACCTCCCCAAATATACCTACTTCCTCACCCCACATTCCACTCTCATCTGAAAAAAAGGGCAATCTGCTCCCCAAAAAAAAAATTATGCCCCATACATAGCTGCCCATTTTGCACACATGTCCTCTGGACACATAAAATGTAACTTAATTGGCATTACAACATACTTTGTTGTCCTCACCCCTCTCTCAGGGGTTGAAGGTTTAATAGTTACCTCCAAATTTAATCCATATGCACAGCTGTTGCTGTTAAAGAAATGGGCAGCTATGGACCTTCCCAACACCCGTCCTGCACAACCCAAGCTATTTTCCCTACTGTCTTTCCCTCTTTGTGCCCATTTTTCACCACTTTCCTATCTCCCCATTTTTCTTTTCTTTCAAAGAAATGAGCACGGGGTTAGCGGCAATAAGTGCTATTAAGCAGTAGTTAGCGGGTTTGCGCAAGTGTGCGCTTAGCTAAGCATTGCTAAGTATTGCGCAAACCCACTTACAACTGCTTAAAAGTGCCTTAGTCACTCTGTATGTGAGGGCCCTTGTTCTGCTCAGCAGCAAAATAAAACACCTCTGTCAGTCTCAAACCCCGGACCTTGTACACACTACACTGCATGAAGTACCACTAAGCCATGATAGATGTACAACAAGTTGGTGCTGAAATAAATATATCATGCATCAGAATGAGTGAATGTAAAAGAAAAATAGGAATGCCATACCACACAACTTGTTCTGTGGATCTTTACCAACAGTTGTTGTGGGATTACATTACATGACTGTGATAAGAGAAGCAGCTATTCTAGAAGGAAATAATGTTACTCCATCACTTTACAACCCCCACACAGTATCATAGCAGGACAAACACTGGCATATCTGTTTAAGGCAGAGGCCATACCTCTCAACTGTCCCTAATTTTCAGGGATGTCCCTGATTTTGAAACAAAATTTAGCTCTGTCCTTCTGAATCCCTCCAAAAACTACTGACTTTGGCCAAAAAGGTGGTGAATTACACGTAATGAGTAATGACAATAATTAAGAGTTAGACACTTCTTTTACTTCAGAAAAGGTGTATTAATCCATATGCTCTGGTTCTTTCAAAGTCTCAACTTAATGGCACTAATATTTTAAAGGTGTCCATGACTTTTTCTGTACTTTTCCATGAGTCTGTTCAAATATGTACCTGAGTGTTTGAGAGGTCTGGCAGAGGCAGAAACACAGAGGCATATCAGCCTTTCTGCTGTTACACACTGAGCAAATAGCTTTGGAAGGCGTTCCGGAAGCATACCCTTATGTAGGAATGCAGCACTGAAATACAAATGGATGTAGCCATGTACTGGTAGCAACCAACTGTAACAATGCCATTGCTCTAGTGCTGAAAAGACCTGTGTGGTGCACAGACAAATAATAACAGGCTAATCTCTGTCTCCCATGTGGATAGGTCTACAGTTGGGAATTACGCAGGCAGACTACTTGCCTTGATAAGCTAACATGTACACAGCAACCATGTAAGTCCAGCAAGATAAAATCCACACAATAATACGTACGCTCTCTGTACTTCTGCACCCCTACCCAAATGTAGAATACACCTGTGTGTGCAGGGTCTACCAAGGATGTAGGTAAGCATACTCACAGTACTGAAATGTGTCCAGTTTTCTTGAGCAGCTTGTGCTAATGTCAACACTAAAAAAGCACAAACTGTTTAGAACTGAGTAAATGAATATTCACAGTATAGCAGTTCACAAACAATTCTTGTGCCAAAGGAATACATCTCAATAAATAGCTTTGTATGGCAGTTAATTGTAAAATTTGAAAAGAAAGTACATCCTCTGATGTATCTTGGGTTAGTATTTTGAGGGGTGAGTACATTTCTACACTGACAATTGTGTACTGGAAGCAGCAACATTTAGGTCTGAGTACAAAATGTAAATCACTGGCTACACCCCTGGCTTCTGATATAAGAACTATACCAACCTTCTGTCTTAAACAATGATGTCCACAGCAAACAAGGATGATCTCCATCTTGGAAAGCTGAAAAAGTCATGCCTACCTGAGTTAGCAATTTATAGTACTGGGTTGCTATGACAGTGATTACTGCAATTACTACACAGCAGGCTGCATGCGATTAGCAAATGGTGGCCACTAATTGATGCAGAGGCCATCACATGCTTGTGTGCAAATACCTACAAAAGCAGGCTGCAATCACTGCCAACAAACTCAATCACTCTATTGCAGGGACTGACAGAGAGAGAGAGAGAGAGACAGAGAAAAGGAAAAAGAAAAATAAATAATACCAAATCATACAAAAGAAAGGTATGTGACACATATGTATTTACTGACATGTAGTAGATGTTTTTGAAGAGTAGTCTACATAATGTGAACCATTCATATGTGGCAGCAGTACTTATCTATGCACAGATGTCCTGCTTAACTACTGCTATGGACAATACAGTGTGTACCTGTGGGCAGTGGGACATACCTGTGAAATGTGTAGCTCAGCATTAAATGTCAAAGATCTGATCCATGTTATCTGTGTTCTGTACAGTAGTGTGGCCAATGGCTGTTGGGGGGATTAGCGCTGCCATTATATAAACATGGGTGTGACAGAGCAACACATGCATGATAGTCATATTAAAGTGCAGCTTAGCAATGGCAACTGCTGTAGCAGTCTAGTATGCTTATCTAGCATTTGTAGCTATATATACCCCCTCTAATGTTAGTGTGTGTTCACATGTGACACCGATTTGTGTTGCAGCAAGGCCCAACAGTTCAGCTGTGAGGTCCAGAGACTTATAACAGTGTAGACCTTGTGTGTGTATGCCACACACATACGGAGAAATATATATGTGTCATATATATTCACATCTGTATATGTGCATAGAGCAGGGGACATATTGCAACTGTTTGTGAAAGGTGGAGGTATATATGTTGGTGAAGGTTAGTATGTGCATATTTGTATGTAGGTTTTAATGTGTGACAAACAAGACAGCATACAGTGCTGGTATATGACATGTGGTGGTTAAACAGTGTGGGTGGTTTGTTCAGTTTGCAGTGTTGAAGCCAGTGAGGCCTGCTAAAGCTACCCGTGCTGTGAACTCTTTCAATGCATTTATCACAAGACTGTGCGATATTATTACATTACTGTACACCTCACATCCTTTGTATAATTGATATTCCCACTATGAAAGGTGAAATGTATATGTGCCTACATATATATATGTATATGTACACCAATGGATGTGTATATGTATATATACATACATACATATATATATATATATATATATATATATATATATATATATAGAGAGAGAGAGAGAGAGTCATATATACTCATACACACCTACATTTACTTGTTGCAATAGATTCCCTGTACTGTTGACTGACTGTGATGGTCAATATGTTTGTAAATACGTCAAAGGTATGTATTTGTGTGATAACTTAGTGGGAAACTGTTTATGTCATGGTATTATGGGTCCTTGCTTTGATCCCAGCAAAAACGGTGTATTCTGTTGCTAGGCAGAAAAAGTGCTATGGCATACAGTGTGATTAAGTCCCTTGGTTTTAACTGGGGTGTGTCATTGGAGGCTAAAGCACTACATCTATGATTATTGATTGGTACTGATGTTGAATCCAAATCCTTTGTGTACTGTAGTATTACTTGAAGCTCTGGGCCTGTACAGCAAAGTATGGTGTATGTCCACATTGCTTGCATCCACTATTTTGTGTGGTCCCTGTATTCATCACAGATTACATTCCTCAAGATTAAGGTTTTGTAAGTACTGACACACAGTACTGTATAGTACACATGTAAAGCTTATCTGGGTTGCCATACCTTTGTGTCCTGTAATTATGTCTGATGTGTGTGTGTGGGTATGTCTGTAACATGTCCTCTGTCATATGTGTGGTAAAACATATAACTGGGTATCTAGCAACATTTATAGTGTACTACAGCAGTATGCAACCTGTATTCCCAATTGTGCACATATTTTGGCCACGCGTTTGCCATTAACAAGTTATGTGGTATAATAGTAATACATTTACTGGACCTTACACTCATTGTGATGGATGACATATTTCTTTACACATCAGCATGATGTATATCTGCTGTGGCTAGGTGGTGCATTGTGTTGCATACAGTATGCTAGGTACTCTTGTATAGTCTTATATAGTTATTTTATTTTGTCGCTGTGCAGGACATGGTTCATTAGATAGAGTGAGCCAGGCACTTTCAAGCAGTTGTGGGGTGAACAGTGATAAGTGGTAGTTAAAGTGTTTCACTCTCAGTTAGCTAATAGGTTGCTAAGCATGGCAGTTCAGTGATATCTGTGCTGTATAATGTTAAATGTGCCATATGACTTGCTCAGACATATTTTTTCTTTATGTCTTCCAGGGATCATGGCACATCGCATAAATCCCAGCTATAGTAGTGCTGAAGATGAGATCATTACTAGCTGTATGATACAGCACTACAGTCTAATGTTCTCACGAACCAGCCAGGACCAGCAGGAGTGTACTGCAATATGGCAAGATGTTGTCAGGAGGGTAAATGAGGTAGGCCTGCATAACCAGACATATGAGCAGGTACACCACCACTGCAGTGATCTACTCAGACATGTCCATCAGCATGCTTCTGATGTGTGGAGACAACAGCTTGCAACAGGAGGTGGTGTTAATATCCATCCCCCCTCACCAGAGTGGTGGAGCTGCTTCTGAGCCTTGTGGCACCCGCCCAACAACAACAGCAGCAGACATACACCATGATGGAGGTTGGAGCCACCCAGCAAGCACACATGGAGCATGCAGGTAACATGGCATATCTGTACACTATTGTTATCTGTATTGGTAGATCATGCATATGTGAGATGTGGAGTGTGTAGTTAGAAGATGTGGAGCCTGTTGCTGTGCAATACTGATCATTTGGAACATAATCTGTAGGCCTGTGAATGTAAACTGTTGTTCTATTGTAAGATTGCAAACACACAATAGCAATGCCACAGTTGTGGCCACTGTCAAACTGTCTAATCTCTATGTAGGTCCCTCTGGGGTGACATCAAGGTAGCGGACAGATGCTGGTGAGTGTGTTCTACACTTATTATTGTAAATAAAAAGTGCATGTCATATTTAAGGTGTAGGCCATGTACACATGTAACACACCTACCCATAATGCATACTGTGCATGTTTGGTGTAAGACCATACACATCTCACTAATGTGATTAGCTGCCTCAAACACATGCAATACCCAGACCATCTCATACAAATGTGGCTACACTGTAGTGACCATTGGATAGGCAAAGTTGATACTCAACATGCACATAACATACACAACTATGTCATACACAGAGCATTTTAACATGCTACACATAAAGGATTCACAAACCCTCTGTAAAGACACACTCCAGTATCCAAAATCTCATCCACACATTACACATAATATAGGGTAGATGCCTATCATGGGGCATTTAAACACTCTGCAACACACTACACATTCATGTCAGGAAATGCTCCTTATTGGCCTCCTTACAAACCCATGTAACAACTGGTTGTGAAATGGTGAATGTAGCCAAGATAGTACAGTTGCGGTACAGCATGATTAGTGCTGGTTTGGGAAACATTTGTAGCCTTGAGTGCCCACAATATACTTCATGATGATGGGCTATGGTACTATAACCCATCCAGTTATTGTAACCACAGTACTACACATAGCTTTCATTGCTATACACCTCAATGTTGTGTGTGTGCAAACATATGCACCTCTAAACAATATGCATATCAATCACCATTTGCACATCTGACACATATATGTCTTGTGATGCTATTGAGTGGCTAGGTCATATGACACCCATTGGGTATGTGTGATGTTTAAATATGCAGTTGTGTTTTAGCATGCCAAGTCATGGATGACACTGGCATGTCCACAATATGATCTACACTCACCATAACTATTGTACATTGGGTATGTGGATGAATGGTATTCCATCAATTATACATGCACCACTGATGATGTTGTCTGAATACTCATCATGCATGTGCTAAAACTGTGTCCACAATTATTTGCTAAAGACACAGAGGCTGTAATCAGCATTGGATCCCTATCTGACACACAGCTACACATCCAACCATGGTATGTAGACCTGTGAGTTATGGTGCACAGTACATTACAGAGTTTTGAATACTTGCACAGCAATGTTGTGCCCATGTATGCATTGTGTTCCAGGGGAGGCCAATTACCTAATAACAAAACACATGCATCAAAGCCATGTATACTGTTAGTAACAAGGGCTCTCTACACTTGCTCTGCATGCTGTTGAGCAGCACATGTCCTGCATGGTGACTTGTGTGATATGACTGTTTTGCTTGTGATACTGTACCCCACCATCACCTGCTATTGTGTATGTTCTGGGATTGCTGGTGTTGTGTGTGCATGTATCTGCTTTAGGGAGGAGTGTATTTGTGTGTGTGCATGTGCACATGTGCATGTGCATGTGCATGTGCATGTGTGCGTGTGCACATGTGTACACGTGTGCATGTGCGCATGTGGTCTGACATCATGTTCAGGTCTTAAAGTGTGTTTCCTGTTTTCCTATCACAGGTGCTGAGGTGGGGCTGGTTCAGTACAGCAGGGAACCTGATGTCACTGAAACAGACAGTGATCATGAGGATAGGTGTGTTGAGGAATAGGCAGGTCTGTCAGGGTCTGTTGTTGGGCCACCAATTGACAGTACACAAGTCTCCACCCCATCCATGCACACAGTCATACTGCCTGTACATCCATCATCACCATTGCCCTTAGCTGAGGGACAGTGTACAGTTGGCACTGGCCGGGACAGTGTGGTATCTATTGCACATGTATCAGGACACAGCAGCCATAGCCAGATGTCTGGAATGGTACCACATAGGCAGATGCCCAGGGGCTCTCGTCAGAGCACTGCTGGTCATCATGCCCCTGGCAGACGTGCCACAACTCTTTCAACCACACACATGTTCCAGGCTGTCATGGAGGCACAGGCATGAATGGAGCGGTGCACCAGACCGGGAATAAGGGCACAGAGGGCTCATGACACCTCTGTAAATGACAGCATCTGTGACCTAGCAGGTGCCATATGTAATTACACTGAGGTCATTGATAGACATTGGGGTGAGACATTGGCTGTCCTCCACAATGTCATGTCCATGTGTCAGGACAGTGCGGGATGGTTGAGACGTCAATGTGGACGTATGCCAGCAACATCAGCAGCTGGAGGTTGCCATGGACATCCAGCAAGTCACAGCTGCTCCCGTAGTGCCAGTACCAGCCCCAGAAATGTTGGGGGGGCTGTCCATAGACCGTCCTAGAAGACCACGTGCACGTGGCTCTAGCCAGTCCCAGCAGGGACCTGGATCCAGTGGACATATGTCAACTACTTCGGATAGTACCTAGTCTGGATTAGTTCCTGATACTGTCTGTAGCACACCTGCCTGGCACAGGTTCCGTATCCGTGGCCAGAGATGGTGATCTGTAAAGCCTGCCAGGTACAGTCTGTAGCTGTCCCACAAATCCCCATATATGGCAGCCACATGGTGGAACTGTGTGCATGCATACACAAACGCATAAACCAGAAACCTAGGGCAAACACATACCCACACACATTACATCAACAATGGCCCATAACAGTACTTATGGCCCTCACACACACACACACACACACTCACACATACATGTCGATTGTATGGCTCAGTGTAGGCCTCTGGCAAACCAACAACACACCCTGTGCATATGATGAAACCTGTGCCACCTCCTGTCATCTGTAACATTGATGCAGGAGCAGGCTGACATGGTGCTGATGCACAGGGTGACTTTGATAAAGTATAGCAATGGCTGAATGTGTAGCACATTGCCAGCAGTAAAGTGTAATGATATCCATGAAGGTGTAGCTGAGCAGGCATGATGCATTAAAGCTGTAATTAGCAATGCTGTATTGTTTACACCAGTGTTTATTCCAATTGTGTTTTGTTTGCCCATGTGCCACTTGGCTGATGTGTGTAGTTGTGTCAGCATGTGTTATACAGTGGACAGTAAGTGTGGGTTGTGTGCAGCACAGGTTTGCAGGTGTACATTTGTGAACATGGTGGAGGTGCACTGTCTGCATGTACGTGCATATTGGACACATGGGCAGGGTGACATGCCCTGTATTGACCAGTGTTAACACTCCATAATTTCTATTGGTGGCCAGTATGAATTGTACTACACACATTTTGGAACTTGAGTATGCATGTGTGTGTATGACACGGGTTGACACTGTGCTGTGGGTGATGCTGTTGTTACTATCTGTCATTGGTTTGCATTACTAAGGTTAACACTGTCCTAGCTGCATAATCCTGTATTAATGCACACTGTTCACCTACAGGGTTGCATGGACTGTGCTATCACAAACACAATAAATTCTCACTTATACAGTAAAAGTGTATTAGTCTCATGGACCCCTGCCATAAACTAAATATACAATAGAAGGTGTGATGTTATACCAAAAAAGAGTTACATACCAAGAAGGGATAACCTCTCTGGTCAGTATCATTGGGAAAATTCAATCCCTCAATAAACTACAAGGCAAGCGTCAAAGTACAAAATGGCAACGATTCCAAAGACAACACTAAAGCTGTCTTTACTGTTGTTCGTAATCTACAGGGGAAATCTCAGATTGGGTCACAGTTAATGTAAATGGTCACAAAGTACACTTATCTGACTGACATTACCAATTCCTTTTCAAACAGTTTGAATGCGGATTTCACCACCCTGTCGCTATACAAGGGCCACATTTCCAGACCTGCAGAATGTAATACCTGATAAGTCACATACACTCTAGTTAAAACATCTCTTTAACAAGGTCCACACCACAGTGGCAATGGTACTGGACAGTGTCCCTGGCTGTGTCATACACAAGCTGACATATGAATTCACCACTCACCTAAACGCTCTGTCCAGATGGAGCCTCTATACAGATTACATACATGTGGAATGACGTACGGTAATGGTGTTCACAGTCCACAAGGGTTGAGTTACAATGTCTTCTTCTCCTTTCGGATGCTCCCATTGTGGCCGCCACAGTACATCATCTGTTTCCATGTCTTCCTGCCCTCTGCATCTTGCGCTGTCACACCATCTACCTGCATGTCCTTTCTCACCACAGCCATAAACCTCATATTAGGCATTCCTCTTTTCCTGTTACCTGGCGGCTTCATCCTTAGCGTCTATTTCACAATATACTCTGCATCCCTCCTCAGCACATGTACAAACCAACTTAATCCTGCCTATATGGCTTGGTCTACTAACCTTCAAACCTGGCCTGACACTCTAGTATACTTTATTCTTAAACCTGTCCACCCTCATCACACCCAGTGCAAATGTTAACATAAATTGATTAAGGGTAGAACTACAACAAGTCCTGGAAACTCTCACCCTATAAGCCAGACAAATGTTATCTGGAAGGCTATGGAGCACAGCATTATGGAACTCATTAACAGAGACATTATGAACCTGCAAACATTGTACCATGCCCACTTAGGTTCTCTAAAGGCTAGATCATGGCTCCTACACCTAGTAGATTTCAAGCCAGTCAACAAGGCTATAGGTGAGGGAGGGGAAGTCAACACAGCCAAGCTATAGCTCACCAGCAATTCATACCCATCCCACATTCTGGTATTATACATAACCTCAACAGCCTGCCCATAAACGATTGTTAGATGATGGCTTGACAACTGACGCACAGATGTAGGACACACAGAACATTTGCAGCCTCCATGTACTATTCTATGCCAGTAACAACTGGTATTCACCTGCACTCAGTCCTGGGACCACTCCTGTTTGGCATATAGCTTTCTTAGGTACAAGCAAACACAGTAGGGATATGTCTGCCCACGTCTGATGACAATGCATACTGTGGGCTATACTTCATTCTCCAGATGACACACACATCCTCCAAAAGGGTATCATACAGACAGATACTTGGCGTCAAACTCATGCTGTAAAGCTGTAAGCCAAAGAAAGCATAGTTATCCACTTTTACAAAACAAAGTATCCCCAGAGTACCACATAGGTAGTAGCCCCCAAAATGTGGAACAGCTACTAATGTATACATAGAGCCATGTGTTAAGTCATCTCTCCTTTGATAATCACATTACCAAAGTGTTCTGGAAATCCCTCTGTGGAGCACATAAACAATAAAGGGTTTGCATGCAGATCCACAGAGGTTGTTGCACACCTATAACGATTAGTCATCTTTGCCAGACTTTGCTTGCTTTTGAAAAGGTTTCAAATATTCCTCAAGCATAAACCCTCACTCACACTATTCAATAGAAACCGTGATGAGTGGATGTGAAATGGATGACGTAGCTCAGGGATCACTGCAGTGGCTAAGCTTGTCACAAGCATACAGAAGTGACCTAAGGTCTGGAAAGCGCCAGCACAGTCTGGCAAAGATAACAGATGTGTTCATGGAGAAAGCAGAGTACCCACCTATGAAATAATTGAGGTCACATGTATGCATATGTATTTTCCCCACAGCTACCTTACATGTGTAATGCACATGCAGTTGTCATTGTGACATGTCATACACTAGAAAAAGCAAAACCCACTCTACATTGACCAACAATGTCACATACCTGGAGCACACTTACACACAGTCAGTAAATGCGAGTTTCAAACTTTTTCCTAACTACATTATGATACTACAGCAGCACGCATTTACACGATGTGCTATACACATTACTGGAAATTCTCCTTTCCACAGGTATATTTGTAGGATGGTGACATCATCAGACTTGACAAAGATGACTATACCACTTTCAAGGTGTGTGGGTAGTCTCCAAAAAGGTTGCTCCTCTCCAGGGAGAGACACACACTCACACTGTTGGTAAGTGCAGGATTCAAACCCCTACGTACCTACATTATGATACGACAACAGGACACATTTACACAACACACTATACACATCACTGGGAGTTCTCTTTTCCACAGGTATATTTGTAGGATGGTGACATCATCAGACTTGACAAAGTGGGTAACATTAGGTGACATTAGGTGGCCTACACAGAAGGAATTTCTAAACACTTTGGCAATGTGATTATCAAAAGAGAGTTTACTATCTACCTGGGTCCCCAGGTCCCTAATTACATTTCCATACCTACTGGATTACCACCTATGTGGTAATTTGTGGGCACTTTGTTTTATCCAAAGGGGATGACTATGCATTTTTTGGCATTCAACTTCAGGCTATTGTTTTGACACCAGGTATCTGTCTCTGTAAGACCCTTGTGGAGGATGTCTATGTCAGCCGGAGAGTCGATTATGGCCCCCAGTTTGCAGTCATCTGCGAACTTGGTCAGCTGTAGTCCTCCTGTGCTTGCCTGTACTTCAGAGAAGTATATACTGAACAGGAGGGGTCCCAGGACCAAGACCTGTGGGATGCAACTTGTGACTGGTTTAGAGTCGGACATGGCACCTGCAACTCTGACCATTTGTGTTCTATCCGTGAACCAGTTGGCCACCCATCTCATTACATAGGGGTTAATGTTCAAGCTGGTAAGCTTGTCTATGATGCCAGAGTGGGGAATGGTGTCGAAGGCCTTCGTGAGGTCCAGGTAGGCTGTGTGAACTACCTTCCCTTCATCTATGGCCTTGGTAACTGTTTCAAAGAAGTCAACTAGATTTAGGAGGCAGGATCTGCCTTTAACAAAGCCAAATTGGGTAGATTCTAGTGTCTGGAGGTTCCCAATGTCTCTGTTTATGAGTTGCATGATAATTTGCTCCATAGCTTTGCAGACCAGGCTGGGTAGGCTTATAGGGCAATAGTTCTCAGGTTCTGTTGTGGCACCACCTTTGTGGAGCGGGATGACTGTTACTGTATGCCATTCTTTGGGTACATAGCCTGTGGTAAGGTTGAGTCTGAACAGTGAATGTAGGTGAGGGTTTAGTTCATTTTGGAGCTTGTGTAAGACGCAGCCTGGGACACCATCCAGTCCCACTGATGCTGTGTTCTTAGCTTTGGAGAGGGCTGTTTTTACCTGCATGTCCATGAAGGCTGGGCCTCTGCATTCTTCTGGGATGGACACGGGCCCTTTTGGGGGTGAGGGGGGGTGAAGTTTGCACTGAACTTGTCCACCAGGATGTTGGCAATGTCAGTTGGTTCAGTGTGTTGTTTTTCCATTTTGCAGTAGCTGAAAGAATATCTGAGAGTTGCCACCTAAATGTTTGATATAGCTAAAAAAGGCTTTGTGGTTATCTTTAGATTCCTTGGCAATTTATCTTTAGAAACTGGACTTGGATTATTTTATGAGCGATTGTAGTTTCTTGCTAATAATGATCAATGATGCCTTTTCTTTTTGTAATTTTGCTCTATCATGTGTTAGTTTCCTCTTTCTGTTGTATAGCTTATTTATGGGCAAGGACCACCAGATTAGTTTCTTCTTCTTGGAGGAGTGAGTTTTGGTTTTAATTGGGATGGCTCGATCCACGCATCCCTGTAGATGCTCATAGAATGCACTTGTAAAGGATTCTGCAGATTGGATAGCATTATCCTGTAACAAGTGGGCTTCAAAACTTTCCACTTCAGTCTTGAGAAGTGTGAAGTTTGCTTTTGAAACGTTTTTCACAGTGGTTTCGTTGACTGGGGGGGGGGGTCAGGATGTAGATGTCCAGTGTAATTACTTCAAGATCTGATATTCCCAGCGAGGGGTTTACCTCTGGTGTGGAACACTGATCCCCCATGTTGGTGATGATCAGGTCCAGTATGTTGTCACCTCTAGTGGGCATGGTGGCCAGCTGTTCAAGGCCGTTTGAGTTTATAAACTCTAGGAAGCATTGGGCAAAGGACTTTGTACTCAAGTAATTCTCCCAGTCAGTGTTTGGGTAGTTGAAATCTCCTCATATCATGGTGTTCGATAGGACCTTTTTATTTCCCAGTGTTCTCAGGACTACTGAGTGAGGGTCCTGAGACAAGGTATGTGATCTGTAGCAGGCCACAATCTGATAAGCAGCTTTGCCCAATGTTAGTTGCACTTGTATGGTCTCCGTCTCCAAGGCCTCATGCTGTGCCACTAACCTGGAGGTGTGGGTATCCTTTATGAAAATGGATACACCCCCTCCTTTTGTATTTCAGTCTGGGTTTTGGGGCCGACGCTCGGAGGGATTGGGATTTCTTTAAGTGGAGCATGTCCAACAGCTCTGTGTTTGACATAGCTTTGTATGTTAGGCAGAGAGTAAATCTGGAGTGTTTTGAGACTGTCTGTGTATGGCATGTATTTGAGGTCGCTAATCCTCTTTGTGAGGTATTTCTGCAGGCTTTCCAATTGTTGTAGATGTCTTGTGAGATACATAGCAAAAGGGGCATTGTACTCTATAATGGATCTAATGAGTGATGAGAGAGGGGAACAATGACGTCTTTTATTCAGCATGAGACACCTTTTGTGATGAGGTGTGCCATGTAGAAGGATTTCCTGACTACTGTGGTGATGTGATTATCAAAGGAGAGTCTACTATCCACCTGTGTCCCAAGGTCTCTTATCACACTTTCGGTGTTAAGTATACTACCACCTATGTTGTAGTTCATGGGTACAGTGTTTTTACCAAAGGGGATGACGATGCACTTTTTGGCATTGAGCTCGAGGCCATGGCTTTGACACCAGGCATCTGTTAAAGTGAGGCCCTTTTGTAGGATGTCCACATCGTTAGTAGTCTTGATTATGGCTCCTAGTTTGCAGTTATCTGGGAACTTCATTAGCCAGAGACCTTCCATGTTAATCTGTACTTTAGGGAAGTAGATACCAAACAGGACAGGACCCAGGACTGAACCCTGTGGTACTCCACTTGTCACTGGTCCGAATTCGGACTTGGAGTCTGCTGCTTTCACAGTGTGGGTTCTGTCAGTGAGCCAGTTGGCAACCCATCTTGTGACATAGGGATTTATACCTAGTTTAGTGGGTTTATCCATAATTCCAGAGTGAGGGATGGTGTTGAAAGCTGTGGCAAGATCTAGATAGGCTGTGTGAACCACCTTACCCTTGTCTACGACTTTGGTGACTGCTTCAAAGAAGTCTATCAGGTTTAGGAGACATGATCTGCCTTTTACAAACCCAAAATGGTTGTGGTCCAGAGTTTGGAGATTACCAATGTCTTTGTTTATAAGTTCCATAATGATACGTTCCATGGCCTTGCAGACCAGGCTCATCAGGCTAATGGGGGGCTAGTTCCCGGGGTCCGTGGTGGCTCCCCCCTTGTGTAGTGGGATAACTGTCACTGTGTGCCATTCAACAGGCACAATGCCTGAAGTGAGGCTATGATTGAACATGGTACGTAGGTGTGGTGCCAGTTTGTTCTGTAGTTTGTGTAGAATGCAGTCTGGGATGTAATCTTGTCCATGGATGCTATGTTCCTGGCTTTGGAGAGTGGTTTTTACCTGTGCAGCCATGATGACAGCAACTTTGCATTCTTCCGGTATAGAGAGATGCTCTTTCATGGGTGAGAGGGAGGTAAAGTTAGCACTGATCCTATCTGCCAGGCTGTTGGCAATATCAGTTGGGTCTGTATATTTAGTGCCATTGTGCTGTAACTCAGAGCAGATCTGAGTGTTGCCATTGAGATTCTTGACATAGCTATAGAATGCTTTGTGGTTGTCTTTAGAATCAGTGTCGACTTTGTTTTCGTAACTAGCTTTGGAGGATTTTATCAGGGATTGCAGCTTCTTTCTGAGGCTGACCAGGGAGCTCCTCCACTCATGGGATTTTACCCTCTTTTGCAACAGTTTCTTCCTTCTGTTGTGCAGTTTATGGCAGGGGACCACCATATTGGCTTCCTTTTCTTGGAGGATAGCATCTTGGTTCTGTTTGGGATAGCACAATGCATGCACTCATGTAAGTGCTTATAAAGTGCAATTGTGAAGGATTCAGTAGTCGTAACAGTATTGTCCATCTGCATGGGTGTCCTGAAGTTCAGCACTTCTGTCTTAAGAAGCATGAAGTTGGCTTTGGAGACATTTTTTAACATGGTTTCCTTAATGGGGGGTGGGTCCAGAATGTGAATATGTAGGGTAATTAGCTTATGGTCAGATGGGACCAATGAGGTGTTGACTTCAGGTGTGGAACACCGGTCACTCAGGACAAACCAAACCCCATAACCAACACAAATAACCACAAAGTTAACTAAATGCTACTCATTGCCAGAAGTCTCAGCCTCCAGATGCACACACTCGAGGCACATCTCAGTATGGAGAATATTGATATCTGTGCAGTAACAGAAACCTAGTTCAAGGCTCCAGGGAGCACACCAGCACTACCAGGATACTAATCATTCCATACCTTCCAGTATCAGGACCTGGATCATAGCACATAGGGTGGGGATGTATCCATATTCATCAAGGATACCTACACCTCTCTCTACATACTCTGTACAGGATATGTACACCATAGAATGTTGCACAGCAGCGTTCTTCACACTCCACAGGGGTGGGGCCACAAAAACCCCTTGGCATTCATGCTCTATGTGCCTGACGAGTCTGATCTTTAAGGCAATGGAGCCAATCATAATGGAAGTCAACAATAAAGAGATTGTGAACCTTCACACAGTTGAGCACACCCAGTTTGGCTTCATCATATGCAGATCATGCCTCCTGAACTAAGTGGATTTCTTTGAGACCATTACCCAGGCTACAGATGATTGAAATGAGCTCAACTTGCCTACCTATACCTCACTACAGCCTTTGACACCATTCCCCAGTCAGGTATCATAGATGAACTCACCAACCTGGACATGAATCCATACATCATAAGATGGATTGCAAACTGGCTCACAGATAGATCCCACAAATTAAGAGTTGCTGGCTACATGTCCGACTCTACACTGGTAACAACTAGTGTCCCCCAGGGTTCAGTCCTGGGGTCCCTCCTGTTTGGTATAGACTTCTCAAATGTACATGCCAACACAGGAGGGTTGTGGTTGACTAAGTTTGCTGGGAACTGTAAAGTGTTTTCCATAATAGATTCCCCGATGACACAAATATTCTCCAGAAGGGACTCTATGAGACAGATGTGTGGTGTCAGAATCATGGCCTCAAGCTCAATGTGGAGGAATGCATAGTGATCCCCTTTGGTGAAAACAAAGTATGCACAAACTACCACATAGGTGTTACTCTCTTAAAACTGACAAGGTAATAAGGGATCTGGGGACACAAGTAGATAGTCATCTTTCCTTTGACAACCATGTTGCCAAAGTGATTGGGAAATCCTATGTGGCCCACCTAATCAACAAAGGGTTTGCATCAGAATTTGAAGAGGTAGTGGTGGCCCTCTACTCTTAAGTCATCAGACTTATCATTGAGTACAATGCACCATTTTGGATGTACTCGACTACGCATATCCAGCAGCTGTAGGGACCACAGAGGTACCTCACCAAGAGGATTACTGGCCTCAAACAGTTGTGTTATGCAACACAACTGGTAAAACTAAACCTGTTCTTCGTTGCGTACCGCCTACTCAGAGGCACACTCTGCCTAACATACAGAGCCATGTCCAACACATAACTGCTGAGCATGCTCCATCTACAGATAACAAAACTGAGTCACCCTACAAACTCCAGGGATATGAACCTCATCACAACAATGAATACAACATGCTGGTGGGATAGAGTACCATCCCAGACACTTGCCTTACTGTGGAACAGAGTCCCAATGTACATCAGACAGAGCCCCTCGCGGACACTCTTCAATAGGAACCTTGATGAGTGGATGGGAAACAGACCACTCACGCCAGGCATCACATCAGCAGCCCCACTAGAAAGGTGATTAGGGTACTAACTGTTAGAACGAGGGCTTGGGAGACTACCCAATGGGGTCGTGAAAGCTGCACAACTTGCCTAGGCTAACATATGCCTTATTGAAGATAGATTCATAGGTATGTAGTAGACTATGTGACAGGTACATGTCTACAGATAGTAGATGTGTACTTCATTGTACCGTCATGTTGTACAGCAGGCACATGGACCACATACACTGTAATGCTTACAGATACTGGTGGGTGTTATGTACACTGGGTGAGATGTGCACCTCATGTCTTTTGTGCCATTGGGATGTGTGCTGGGTAGGACAGTCCTGGATGGCTCCCTGTCATGGTCACCTTCTTACACACATCTCTGCCCATCCATCTTTGGCTTATTACACTGTGTTCCCCCTACATATATATATATATATATATATATATATATATATATATATATATATATATATATATATATATGTACATTGGTAGGTAATAGACTATCTGCCTGAAGGCATATATTAGTATGGCCAGAGTGTGCAGCTATCAGCACCCATGGAGTTAGTTCCCTAGGCCTCTGTGTAGTAGAGCTGATGAAGTGATCCATGGTGTGACAGTTCAGTTTCACATACACTCATCAAGGCTTCTCTGGAAGAGTGTCAGCTTAATGTAGGTTGGGAGGGAGCCTGTTCCAAAGAAAGGGAAGTCTGTGAGTTAGTAATGTATCCCTCCAACATGTTCTATTTATTGTTGTGATGATGATATCCCTAGAGCATGTACTACAGTGAGCTTGGGGTTACTTCAGATAGCACATGTACATCAGTTCTGCATTGGATATGGACCTGTCTGTTGGGCAGAGATCACCTGAGTAGACAGTATGCAAAAGAGTACAGATTGAGTTAAATTCAGTCTTGTTGCATGGGTTAACTGTTTGAGGCCAGTAATGCTCTTGTTGAGGTACATCATTGGTCTTTCCAGCTGCTGAAGGTGCCTAGTCAGATTCATCGCAAGTTTGTTGTGGTACTCTATGATGGGTCTGATGACTGATGAGTAGAGGGAACCTCCTTTGACCTACATGCAAAGACCTTGGCAGTTTGTGGGAACATATAGCATGATTTTCTAACCACTTTGTGGATGTGTTTCTGGAAGTAGTGATGACTATCCACATGTGTCCATAGATCCCTTATTATTACCTCCATATTTAGGGTGTTGGCACCTATGTGGTATTTGTATGACTGTAGCTTGAGGCCATAAGTTTGACACCACATTTGTCTAACTGAGACCCTTTTTAAGGATGTCTCTGTTGTCCCAATCATCGATTACGACAACCTTTTTGTAGTCATCCACAAACCTTGCTAAACATAGCCTTCATGTGTTTGACTGTATTTCTGAAAAGTATACACCAGACAGGAGGGGTCCCAGGACTGAGCCATGGGGGACAGCAGTTGTTACCAGCTTGAACAGGAGACCACAATTCTTACCTTCTGGGATCTGTCTGTACCCCAGATGGCAATCCATCAGATGACATACGTGTTTATGCACAGGTTGTTGATTTTGTGGATACGACATGTGTGTGGGATGTTGGAAAAGGGCTTTTTAAGGTCTATGTAGACAGTGTGTAGCTCATTTCATTGATGTATATCCTGGGTGACTGCCTTGAAAACTGTCTAGCAGGTTTAGGAACCATGATCTGCCCCTGACCAAACCAAAATGGGTAGGGTTGGGTGTTTGTAGTCTCTCAATACCTCTGTTTATGAGTTCCATAATGATGGACTCCATGGCCTTGCACATCAGGCTTATTAGGCTTATAAGACAATAGTTCCCATGGTCTGTTGTGCATCAACACTCGTGGAGTGTGCCAAACGTTGCTGTAACCCATTCAACAGTTTCATATCCTGTATAGATGGTGAGTCTCAACAGACTGTTCAGGTGCAGGGTCTGCTTGTTTTGGAGTTCACATATGACACAGCCAGGGAAACCATGTTATCCCATACATGCCGTGTTTTTAGGTTTGGAAAGAGCTGTTTAACCATTGTATATGTGATTTCTGGGTTTTCACAATCTGCAGGTATGATAATGGGCCCTTTTGTCAGTGAGAAGGGGGTAAATATGTATGAACCTGTCTGACAAGATGTTGGCAATGTCAGTCATGTACATGTATTCATTTACAGTTTGCACTGACTCAGAACATATATGAGTTTACATTGATATTTATGACATAGCGAAAGAAAGCTTCATGGTTCTCTATGGACTCTTTGACCATGGCTTGGATAATGTTAGGAGTGCTCATTGTTTCTTTATGATACTGATCGGAGATTTATTGATCTTCTTTGGTTTTTCACTTTCTTTGAACAACTTAAGTACTTGGGGTACATAGTTTGATTATGACAGGTGTCCAATATATTATATGGGTCAGTTTTCATATCAGTGTGTGCACAAGGCAGGATTGGTGAATAGTGACAAGTGTCTGGTGTAAGAGCTGCAACTGCCAGATATGTGTGGCCCACTGCTGTACTCAGACATGGCCTAAGTGTGTGAGCATGCCCAGTATGAGCATATATACTATATGTGTGTGAAAATCAAGTTATTTTTTGCTTCAGGGCTTACCTTTGAGTTGTACATCGACTGGAAGCATGATTTGCCTGCAGGGCTTCTAGGAGTCACTTTGCATAGACTTATCAACATTTCTACATACAGTGGGGACAGCTATTATTTCTACATTTCTACCCGTGGGGGGCACACCTGATTGTTACTGTGGGTGTACATAGGATGAGGGGTTCACCTGACACTTATACACATTTGCTAGGCCTGCAATGCTATGTCAGGTACTCCATTTCAGTCTGTACAGTTGCCTATCGTACTGGCTTGAGGCATACCACTGTACTACAGACCTTAGCTTCCAATTACACGCATATTAGTTTGTGACTTCATAGCCTACCCAACCCACATCACACTGCCTGGCCTGCTGTTATCTGTCAACATAGGCCTGGGGGGAGGTTACTCATATGCGTCTTCAGAGGGCATGATACAGATTCTGCTGTTTGGTGGAAAAGATGCATATTGTTGGCCAATGCCTCACGGGAATTGGGGAAATATACATGCTCACTGACATGTGCTGACATGGCATCCAGGAACTGGTGCAGTACCTTGGATGCTGATGCCTGTGAAATCCCCATCATATCACCAGTTGGTCTCTGGAAGGTACATGTAGCTAGTGTTCTTAGGCCAACACATACCTTGGTATCCACTGGGATGGGTTCCCCTCTGTTGGTTCTGTGTGTGAGGCGTGGCCAGCACAGCTCAACAGTTTGCTGCAGGACGTCTCTGTCCATCGAATAGCGCCCCACTATCTCCAGCTCATGTAGCCCCTGGTAGGTTACCCTGGGTCTGTACACTCTTCTCCTCACTGTGGGTTGCTCAGCAGCATTCACAACATCACCACCCTCAGCACCTTGCACATGTTGGTTTATGATAGCAAGAGCAGCCCCTAACATTTTGTCTGACTTAAGCTTTTTAAGTTTTCACTCTTTGTATACTGCAGTGTTGCAGAGTTCTTGGGGAAAAAACACGGGAGACTGCTGTTTGCAGAGTTTAAAGTGCTAGGCTAGTCTGCTGCCTGTGTAATTGGCTGATTCTGAGATATTTCACCTGGCAGCTCTGCTAGTTCTCCTTGGTTAACTTCCTATTTTCCTTCCTTTTCCCTTTCTGTTTCCGCTCGGGGCAGTGTCGCGCACATGAGCGCACACGCGCGCAAACAAGTGCACATGCTGTGTGCACGTTTGTAAGAAATTTCAGATATATGCATGGCGTACACCTTTGGTTTCTGGTTTTCAAAAAGGTCAACTGTAGACACGCCTCTTGAAATCCTGAGTAACTCAGGGCAAACACAAGACACTGTGCTCCAATAAGCATACAGCCTTTCTGACACACCCCCTCATGATGTCACCTATCTTCTACTCTACTACTCACCTACTCCTACACTTACACTCTTGGGACATGGCTCACATGCTGGGGAAAATTGGGATTCACTATCCTTATCCTCATTTGCATAGGATTGCCTACTAATGCTTGGTTACATCTCTCACACTGAGCCCCCCCCCCCCTTAGGAACCAGTACTCAGTGGCCATGTTGTCTTCAGCCTGCCATTCACCTGCATGGCAGGATAAGCTTTTTTGTGAAAATGCCTATTTTTGGCTATTTTTAAATTATTTTCTTGTTTTTTTAAGCGCCGCATGTTTGTGCGGTGCTGCGCTACACTTAAACATCAGAGATCGGGGGGAAAAAAATTAGATTTTAATAATTTTAAACATTTAAAAATGCCAATGGCCTTATATTTGGCCATTGGCATGCTTCCTCAACTGGATGCATCCTTTATTTGGAGCTGTCATAGCTCCGTTTAGCTATTTGCAGAACGGTACTCCGTTACCAATGGACTACATTTTGGCAGATAATACTACTCTTCCACGGACAGGTTAGTGTTTCCTGGATTGCAAATTTACCTCATTTGCATAGCTTTCAGCAGTAAATGAGGTAATTTGCATACCATGGCACTGTCTGTGCAAGAGTAGCTTTAGAAGCTCTCATGCATACCCCTGCCGGCTTTTGCTGGATCGCTCGGCAGACATATTGGCTGTCTGAGTCTTACTCTACTGTACAACTCCATGCAAGCTTTCGTAAATCCGGCCCAGTGTGTCTTGCACTGTAGAGAGTTACTTAGGAAAATACCTCCATTTTTGGGGAAGTTTCAGTGTGCTTTGTATTATTTATTCACAAAATGCAATTATTTCGAAATGTTTCTTACTCTGAGCTTCTCCTGCCCAGTTCATTTGTACAGTCCAGTTATTTGAAATATTTCTCACACTGATAAGGGGTGATTTGTTATGATACAGTGATTTCAAGAGTATTGCAGTGCCCAAGAGACTTATTTCACAAAGTTCAGTTATTCAGAGGCTTATTGTGCTATTGGATATAGTTACAAGTATTGGCATAAATTTCTTGCATATGTATATATGTGTATGTCCGTGCATACTTGCAGAACCCTTCACTAGTATGTGTTAATATGGCAGATGGATTTCGAAAGCCCTCACCCCTTATATTTGGTCAGAATATTGCAGAGAATTGGAGAATATTTGAGCAAGAGTATGATATTTTTATATAAACAGCTTATTCAGATCAGGATGCATGCACCAGGGCATTCATTTTGTTAAACCTAGCTGGGTCATAGGCCATAAAAAGGGAGTGTTTATTTGTGTATTCACCAGCAGTATATGAAGGAGAAGGTGAAAACCTTCATATTGTTGCACAGGCTGAACCAAGGGAAGACCCCAAGTGTTTTTAGTGCAAATTCAGAGAGATGTGTAACCCCCAGACAAATATTACACTACAGAGGCACTAGTTTACCCAAGAGGTCAGAAACCAGGGGAAACATTTGCAGGTTATATAACTGACCTGAGAAACAAATTTAAAATGTGTCAGTTTGATGACTTATTGATAAAGGACAGGCTTGTGTGTGGTATTAATAGTGCTGCAGTGAGAAAGATTTTGCTTCGTGACAGTGATTTAATGTTGAGCAAAGCTATAGAGATTTGTCAAATCTATGAAGTTGCAGAGAGGCACACAAGTATGCTTGCAAGTGATGAGTATGATTTCAACAAGCTCTAGAGGAAATGTAGCTAGCATGCAACACGTGACAAACAGAAGTAGGCCTAAGCACATGGCAGCCATAACCCCTGCTGGCTCACCAGGGAAACCATGGCCGGCCTTAGGCATAGGCTAACTAGGCGGCCGCCTAGGGCGCCGCTCTAGCAGGGGCGCTTTTTAAGTATTTATTTAATGTAGGTAGACCAGGATGGGGGCACTGGGTGGTGTGGTGGGGGGCGCTGTGGAGCCCTTTTTTCCTAGGGCACCAGTTGACCTAAGGCCGCTCCTGAGGGAAACCATGTAGTTTCCAGCAAGTTCTAAGAAAGGAGCATGCTTGTCATCAGGTTCAGTGCAGTACAAGTGTGAGTCATCAAAACCCAAGTCGAACCTTATTGCTAACTGTCATAATTGTGGGGCCAATCATGAGTCTAAAAGAGAGAAATGCTTAGCATTTGGTTAGCAATGCCACAAATGCAGAAAATGGAATGATTTTTAAAAGTTTTGCAAATCAAGTAAACCTCACACAGTTATAAAGAAGGGTCACTCAAGAAAGAAAACTGATCAAGTAGAATTGCAGCAGTCTAATTTCTACATAGATGGTGTATCAGTAATTGGTGAAAAGGTTGATGCAGTGAATTTGTTTACAAGAAATGAAATGTTTTGTACAGTCCCGTTCAATGGTAGATCCACCGAGCTCAAAGTAGTCACTGGTTCAAAGTGTAATGTTTTGTCAGTAGGTACTTTTGCTAAAGTGAGAGCTAATGTATAACTCAATGTGGCCAGTTGTGTGAAACTTGTTGCTTATGGAGGTGAAGAAATTCAAACCGAAGGCTTAGTAGTACTTTCATGTTATTTGGCTAAGAACTGTTACAGCTTGTTGTTCAATGTAGTTCAAAGACCCGTGCAGTCATTATTGGGTCTCAGAGACAGTTTGAGAATGAATATTCTTTCTTTTACTAAAGAAATTCATCAGATAAGCACATATCCTAGTTCCAATTTCACAGAAACCATTTTCTCAGAGTATGCTGATGTTTTCGATGACAAGTTGGACAAACTTCCAGTTGTCTATTCTATGAAGGTAGACCCAGAGGTCAGTCCATTGGTCAGACCAGCAAGAAAAGTTCTGATAGCCATGCAGGATAGAGTCAAAGCTCAGCTGGATAAAATGATGCAGGAAGATGTAATTTGTCCTGTTACAGAACCAACGGAATGGGTGTCGTCCATTGTATTAACTCACAAAAAAGCTCAGACAAAATCAGAATATGTATTGACCCAAGGAATTTGAACAAAGCATTGAAGAGACCACATCATCCAATGCGTACAGTCGAAGAAGTCACAGCCCTAATACTGAATGCCATTGTTTTTTCTGTCTTAGATGCAAAAAGTTCATTTTGGCAAGTGACGATCACAAGTCCTCATTACTGACTACTTTCAGTACCCCGTTTGGCAGATATAGATTCCTAAGGATGCCATTTGGAATAAATTCTGCAAGTGAAGTATTTCAGCGTGCAATGGAGCAATTTGTTTGGGTTATCCCTGTGCCATAATAGTGGATGATTTATTGGTTGGAGGCAAAGGTGAAGCAGAGCATGACAGAAACCTTAAGAAAGTTCTAGACAGAGCATGTGAAGTGAACTTAAATCTCAGTCCTCTGAAGTGCAAATTCAAACTACCAGAAGTTACATATGTAGGTCATTTATTTACTAGTACTGGCTTGCAACCAGACCCGTCTAAACAAGCAGCCATTCTTGAGATGCCAGCACCAGATAATGTTCAAACTCTACAACATTTTCTTGGTATGGTCAACTATTTAGGCAAGTTTATACCAGACTTCAGTGAGTTGACAGCACCTTTGAGAGAGTTTCCATGCAAAAATGTTACATGTTCTTGGTTAGAACAGTACCAGAAAGCATTTGATGACCTTAAGAGGAAAATTGCCACCCCACCTATATTAAGATAATATGATGTTAATAAGCCAGTAACACTTTCCTGTGATGCTTCAAAATTTGGTATTGGTGCAGTCATTCTTCATGAAGGCAGACCAGCCTATGCATTAAGAACTCTTACCCGAACTGAAATGCAGTATGCTCGAACTGTGAAGAACTTTTGGCAATAGTGTTTGCATGTTTCAAGTTTCATGATTATATCTATGGTCGAGCTATTCAGATTGAAACTGATCACCAACCTCCAGTTACTATTTTAGAGAAGCCTATGCATTCTACTCCAGCAAAAGTACAACTTCAAAATGGTCTATACAAAAGCAAACCTCTTTATCTGGCTGATACCTTATCTAGAGCGCCCAGAAACACAATGGAACAGCTTCATGAAGAGAATTTTGACTTTGACATCATGGAATTGCATAATTTTTCTACCACAAGACTTGATGAGCTGAGAGATCATACAAAGACTGAACCAGTTTTGCAAAAGCTCAACCACTACATTATTGATGGATGGCCGTCAAAGCAATCTAGTGAATCACCTGAACTGCAAACGTATTTTCCTTACAGAGATGAGACATTGATGGAAGATGGCATTATTTTCAAAGGTTCTAAAATTGTTGTTCCTGCTTCCTTACAACTTGAATATATCCAGATTTTGCATTGTGGTCACCCAGGATCCGAATCTACCAAAAGAAGGATGAGAGGACTAGTATTTTGGCCTTCTCTAGCAAAAGACATTGATAAAGTACTTTCATCTCGTTCAGTGTGTAATAGTACTAAACTGCATTTGCAAAAAGAACCACTTCATCTAAGTCAAGTTCCTAAACTACCTTGGTCAACAGAAGCCACTGATATATGCGAGTGGAATAAACATCATTACTTGGTATTGGTAGACTCTTATTCGAGCTGGTTTGAGATTGATTTACTACCTAACATAACGTCCACTGCTGTTATTACTAAGTTGAAAGATCATTTCTCAGTCCATCATAGTCCACATAAAGTTATTACTGAGAATGGTATTCAATTTACTAGTCAGTTGTTTTGGAAATTTGCAAGAGAATGGGACCTTGTACATGTTATTAGTAGTCCAGAATATCCACAGTGAAATGGACTAGCTGAACGTGCAGTGCAGAGTGCAAAGCAATTACTTGAGAGGTCAAAGAGTGGCAATACCGATATCTATTTGAATTTACTTAATGTCAGAAACATACCCCATGACAATATACTTGGCTCGCCTGCTCAACGACTTCTATCTAGGCAAACCAGAACAACAGTGCCCATCGAGTCCAGCTTGTTGATGCCTAAAGCTAAGAAACACAATTAGAGCGCAACTATTCAGAAAGCGTTTTTTACAGAAGTCCAGCTATGATAAATCAAGCAGATTTCTTCGTTCATTGAAAGAAGGAGAGACAGGATACAAACGGTGAAAGGTTTCAACCGGATTGATCAAGTTACAGGTATCCGTACCAAGCTGAGATCCTAATTTGTAGAATCTGAGGGTGTGGCATACAGGAGAAACTGCAGATATCTTCTTCCTATATCAGAATCGATATCGCAGCATTGTTCCTGTGATACAGACTCTAGATCTCAGAGAGCAACCTAGACAATGTTCCTGTTCCATAACGTGTCTTGACTTCTACTTCCATTTCTGATGATGTTCCTGATGTCCTGAAAGCTGAACATTCCGCAAAGATAGTCCCAGTTGTTAAATCTGATTCTAATTTCTATGTCACATGATTTGGTCATATTTCCAGACCTAGTGTGAAATACACAGCGACCTGGACTTAACTGTATATATGTGTATTTAGTTCTGTATAACTGCATGACCAGTAATTATTTATATTCATTGCATGCCAATTACTGTTTTCAACATTGCATGACTTATTTCTCAAAGAGGAGGGCTGTAGAACAGAGTGTGTGTGCTGTGCCTTTAAGAAGAAAATGTTCCCAATTACCTTTCTTCCCCATCAAACCTCCAACATTTGCTGTCTGCCTGAGGAAAAATTCTCTGGAGTCTACTTGAGGTATGGAAATATCTATGTAAACATTTCCAGGTAAAAATCTTAAATTTTCTAGATTTTGTTGCATATTTGGGAGACATACATATAACCTCCTATTGTTTCTTTGTGAATTGCTTATCCAGTCTCTCTTCCCAAGCCTTTCTAACCTCCTTTGATTGATTCTTACAGTTATTTTGCAATATTTTATACGCTCTACTAATTATTCCTTTTTTAATGGCAGCTTCTGTTCTAGACTCTACTAAAAACTCTACCAGTGCTGGTCTTTTGTTTAGGACCCCCCTGTTTCTTTCTCTTTGTCTATACTCTGATATCCATCCCTGATGGGGAAGGCAGTCTCAAACCTGCAGTCCAAATAAATTCTCGACGTCTTCCCGTTCTGTCATCTTTCCCTCTCTAGTGATTTTCTCTGTTATTCAGTTCCTTTGTGCCTAATTTGAACTACCTGAACAAGTAATTTTCTTTCCTTATAGCAGCTGTTTCCTGCTACTTTGCCACTTGCCCATAATAAGGATATTCAGGTCACCTATTTTTCTATTTTCCCATCTGTTCTGTATCAGCCAATTCCACAACTGCATAAACATCATTCCGGCCTGCTTTCTTTCTCCACCATACAAAAATATGAAATTATTAAAACTGTTACGGGCATAGCTGCAGATGCAGGTTGCCGTCATTTTTCAGGGTTAACAACACCCCAGAATACTTTGCAGAATTGAATAAAAAGTTTTCTGATAAAAATTAATCTGGAATAAAAATAATTATTTGCTGTGCATAAGTTCTTGCACTGTAAATAAATACAAGCAGAGGAAATGCCTTGGTCCAGATAGACTCCCTTTAGAAATATTTACATTTTTGTGGACCTGTTAATTGCCTTACTAATTAGATTGTGTAATTACTTGACAGTTTCTGGTTATCATGTGTTCCTTTTCGAAAATTATAATTTTTATTTTCAATACACCAGAAAAAAGGCTCACAACATTTGGCCAAAGTGTGTTCAAGTAACATGTAGTTCACAAATACCATTGCCATCACAAAGAAGTAAATACAAACATTTATAGTGAAATAATTTTATAGTGTAATCAATACCCCTGGAGTATTGGCCAGAGGCCATTCTATACTCTATCTTTAATTTGGGACATATACAAGATTT